>NW_005842107.1:1761471-1762565 GCF_000455745.1 Alligator sinensis
GGGTGAGGCTGGGGGTGGGTTGCAACAGCTGGTGGGGGACGGGGCCAGGTGGAGTAGGAATCGGGGGGCTGGGGTGGGGCATGTGGGCCTTTCACGGGGGGTGGTAGCCCCTCTGGGGGCCATTTGACCCTTGTGTGGGGGCCGTAGCCCTTGTGTGGAGGCTGAACCCTCTGTTGGGGGGCTGAACCCCATGTTGGGCAGCTGAACCCCTTATGTGGGGGCCAAATCCCCTGTTGCGGGGCTGTACCCCTTGTGTGGGGGCCAAATCCTCTGTTGGGGGTCCATAACCCCTGTGTGGGGGCCATTGCCCCTGTGGGAGGGCAGCAAAATATATATTCATGAATTCATGAAACATGTATTTAGAGTTCACTTTATTCTTTCATAGATTTCATAGACATCAGGGCTGGAAGGGACCTCGGAAGATCATTCAGTCCAGCCCCCTGCCCAAAGGGCAGGAAGTCAGCTGGGGTCATAGGATCCCAGCAAGATAATCATCCAGTTTGCTCTTGAAGGTGTTCAATGAAGGCGCTTGAACCACCCCCGGTGGCAGGCTGTTCCAGACCTTGGGGGCTCGGACAGTAAAGAAATTCTTCCTTATGTCCAGCCTGAAACGGCCTTGAAGTAGTTTGTGACCATTCGACCTCGTCATCCCTTGGGGCGCTCTGGTGAACAAACGTTCCCCCAGATACTGGTGGTCACCCCTGATAAACTTGTAGGTGGCCATCAGATCACCCCTGAGCCTGCGCTTTTTCAGGCTAAAGAGCCCCAGGGCTCTCAGCCTGTCATCGTAGGGTCTGCTTCCCTGACCTCTGATCATGCGCATGGCTCTTCTCTGGACTCTCTCAAGCTTCTCCACATCCTTTTTGAATTGTGGAGCCCAAAACTGGACACAGTACTCCAGCTGCGGCCTCACTAAGGCCGAGTACAAGGGGAGAATGACGTCCCGGGATTTGCTTGAGAAGCATCTATGGATGCAAGCCAGCGTTTTGGTCACTTTACTAGCCGCCGCATCACATTGCAGGCTCATGTTCATCTTGTGGTCAATGATGACCCCCAAGTCTCTTTCTTCCATAGTGCTAGCCAACATAGCACTG
>NW_005842107.1:1763506-1768074 GCF_000455745.1 Alligator sinensis
CAGGGATTTTTCAGTTTTCCAATAGGGAACACCAGAATTCCTGGTAAGGAAGCCAGTGGCAGGACCCTGGTTGCTCAGAGCTGGCACCTTGGGCCCATCTGGCTGTGGCTGACCTCCTGCCCAAATGAATCCAGGAGGACATGCTTTGACAGTTCAAAGCAGGCCACCACACCTGGAACATTTTCCAGGGCAATAGCTGCACAGATGGCCAGGCAAGGGGCACACGTGGTAGTAGTGCTGCACAGAGGACAACCCTGCAACCACAGTCCACTGGCAGCTGGCCCAGAGGGGCAGATTCCTCTATTGGCTGTGCAGTCCCATCTGGGTCTGGCAGGTGCACAGCAGGTCACAGCCAGGCAACAGCCCGCACTGCCCAACTGCTACAGTGGGTAGATGGTGCAGGAAACTCTCAGGGCTGCTTCAGCAGTCCAGCTGGCACAAGGGGTAGTGTCCACAGGTACCAATTGGCTGGGCCCCAGAAGCTCCTGAGAGCTAGTAGCCCTGAGCTACTTACCAGGGTGGCTTTTTATACTGCTGGGGATAGCACAGTTTGCTAGCCCAGGGCTCTAGCTCCCCCTGGCTGCAGATCCGGGAGGAGCCAGGCAGGGTTATTTTGCCCCAAGTGGCACAATTTGCTCCACACCAAAGTGCATGTCTGAGCACGTGCGCTGAGGCAAAAAGCCCCGGCTCAAATTTGCACCGCTTCTATTTGAGCTGCTGCAAGCATACGTGTTTGCCTGTGTAAGCAGTGGCAACTCTAAAAAACTCCCTGCCTCTCAGCAGATCCGAACACCTCTGATTATTCAGCCTGTGATGCTACTGGTGGGACTTCACTGAAATGTTTGCAACACTTTAGTAATTGCTTTATGCATCCACTGATTCCCAATTTACACTCTTTGGCCCCTGCCTCCCCGTCTTTATCTTCATATTGCAAGGGTAGTAATAGCAATAAAGATGAACAACAAACAGGGACTTTTTAAAAATAAAGCTCATTGTACACATCCCTAGAATTCTGGATTTAGAACATAACCTCTGCAGACTTTAACCTTGAAATTAGAAACTTCTGTTTCTAATTCTGACTTGAAATAATTCTGGAATATTAATTAGCCTCAGAAGTAGAATTTTATCCCAAACTGGAATAGTTTCTATTTCCATATGTTCTAGGTTTTCTCTTAAGAGCAATTAACAAAACAAAGTTAAGACAAGAGCAGAAATAGTGAAAAGGAGATGATGAGAAGCTATGACATTTACACAGTTATCAAACTGAGTAGGGAAACAGCCAGGGAGGGGGTATAGACAGCAAGACTCTTTCACTTAAGCCTACACATAATAGGGTCCACGAAGGAAGGAAGGAAGGAAGGAATTACAAAAACATGTTTTATTGACTGCTCACTGCTCAGCTGGATCTTTCCTGTATATAGTCTCTATTAGAAGTTAATTAAAAGAAAGGGTTAGGGCCTTTATCTGGCAATCAGTTATTCACCAAAGCAAGCCTTACTCACACAAGGAATTCCATTGATTTTAGTGGGCAAGGGATTGTTTAAGGTTTGTACAATGGGCCCAGGGTTGTTTTGAAGGATGGGGATACTTCAAAACAACAAAACATTGGAGCAAACAGTCTAAATAAAGCACTGGCAACTGTGAATCTCATTCCGAAAAGGAAAGATGGTGCTGCATGTGCTATTGGCTCCCATTAAGCACATGAGCCATATTAAAATAAATAATATTTCTAATACAATATAATTATAAAGGGTAAACACAAATTAAGATTTATCAATAAACTTTGGCATGATTCAGTAATATGGGGGTAAGGCATTAGCACCTAGCAGGTATATTGTCCAATGGTAACATGTCTGGGAAATAAGCCAAATATGCCTCTGTTTCTACACCCACCACAAGTTAGCCAAGCACCAGACCCAAGTGAACCAAGTCAACAATGGGAAGAAGAAGTAGCCAGACTTTGTTCTTTCTTGACTCTCTTCCCAAGGGCTCTGCAGTTGGGCACTGTGACCTAATGCCACCTTAGCTCATGTTATGGAGAGCCAGCCTAAGGAGACCAGGGCTTTGCAGCACTTTTATGAAGCCCCTTCATGTGAATACCAGCACAGAGCCTATCAAGATTGGAACTGGAAAGCCTGCAGCTTCAGAAACCCCTGAAGCACCTGAACCAGTAGCAGCAACAGCTATCACCTAGTAAATCCCTTTACTACAATTTCATATTTTTCATCTTTACTTATACCTTCTCCCCCTTCCTTGTCCTGATTCAATCCCTCCTTTGACTTCCCTGAAACTCTCTGGCCCTTAACTCCCTTCTACTAGCACACATTCTCTCTATTATATATTCCTTCATAAAATAAGCAAAACAGTAGCTGTATAATGCTCAGCGTGTGTGCGAGCACATGTAGCAAAGTACAAATTTTTAATACTGGCACAATTTACCAAGGATTATAGCAGATTCACCATTATTAGAACTGCTCAAATCAACACTGCAGGCTCTTTTAAGAGATGACACTCTATTTCAAATATAGTTATTGATCTTGAATCAGAAACTAATACCAGGAAGTCCTATGACATGTGTTATCCATGGGCTCACACTACACAATAAAAACACTCCCATGTGGCTTTAAAACCTATTAGTCTATTAATCTGTGAAAATAGCTTTAATTCCCCAACATGCACACTCACCAAGGACAAATCTTCAGTGAAAAAATTGCTGAGAGTTGCACAGTTGTTGGAATAAAAAATGGTGAAATCTGTTTTCTAGCCTGGAACAGAAGGTGGATTATGTTGTAGGCATGCTTGATAGCTATGAACACCAGATACAAGACGGTGTCATTTAAAGACAACCTTGAGCAGATGGATGGCAGAGTGTGTGCACTGTGGAGTGTTGTTAATTGAATGGCCTGGGATTATGTTTAAAAATCTGAAAATGAATTGGAAAACAATTAAAGAAGCTACCACAATCTGCGAATTCCAGGGATGCCAGCTGGCCTGAAAGGTGGGATTGAAGCAGGATGAAATGCCACATTTTTTTCTGTGCAAATTTTCACACATGATGCTCCAGATCTAATGCTATGAATATTTCTTCCTGAGAATACGGCACTGTTTTCACTAGTAAAAACAACTTTTTGCTCCAAAGTGGTAATATTTTTACATGGTCACCTTGGTAAATGATCTTCTTACACAGCTTTACCATTGCTAGACTTTCTTGAACCAAATTACTGTTTGTCTCAAATCAATGCTTCATTCCAGAAAAATAGTTGTTGCAAAGTAGCTAAATGTTTGTTTTTTTTTCCATAGTTTCTCCCTCTCAGTCTATTTTTTGGCAGAATTACAGATAATTAAATTTGGGGACTCAACGATATTTTGCCCCAGCACACCTCTATACAGGGGAAATTTGTCTTTTCAGAAGCCTAAGTCTTAAAATATAGCAAATAATGGAGAGCTTTACATTCTCAGGTGTGGCCAAGGACACAATTCTATTCATTTTGCACTCACCACACACTGCCTGTCCTGTGTGCAGGGCTAGTCCTCAGGGTCATTTCTAAGATTATTTTAGTGTATTTTGCATCAGCTCTCTAAAGCCTATCAATGAAAGTGAAATCAATGGAGAGACTCCTATTGACTCTAATGGGATTTACACTAGGTCCTCGTTGCTTAAAAGCATTAATATATGGGAAACCAGGCTACATAGCTGTCTAAATTCATCTCATTATATATTGCATGTCACAAAACACTTTTCAGATTAAAGAGAGGACAACACGAATCCTTAGAGAATGAGAGAGATAGATGCATTGTAGAATTCAGCTTCAGAAGTGATCATAAAAAGGGTAAAACAAGCCTTTATTCAGTGTAACATCCAGGAAAACCCAGAACTCCACTAGTTAACACCAGAAAACACTAGTTAATACCAGAAAACCAGAGAGGCAAGATAAAGGAAAGTGTAGAAAATGGCATCTTTATATGGATAATAAAATCATTATGTTTTAAATGAAGCAATACCCAGGGACACCAATAATGATGGAAGCTTCTTTGTGAAAATATATGAAAGTTAATCCTGAAGATCACTGTTTCTTTACAAACAAAACAAAAAAAACCCAACAAATTTTAAGTTCCCTCGGCTCCCTCCATTCCTTCTGCTGTCAATGGGTTGCATGGAGAAACTAAGGGCAGCATCTGACCCTATGCATCTAATTTCAAAGGTCAGTCTTAAGTCTTAAAATTAGCATTTACCAATAATTATCTCCAGAATACTGTTTCTCTGTTATAATTTCACAGAAGTGCCACAAGATTATATCTGAGATGCTAAAATTTCTTGCACTTGGAAGAGGAAATAGCAGTGGTATCAAAAATATTCCTGTATGGAAACTGTTGGTAAGCACTGCCTTTTTCCCATGGTCACTGCTGCAGTATCTCAAACCACTGTGTGCGCACTTTTTAAACCACTGAGTGCAACTTCAGATTTAACTTACTTTAAAATGGCTCAGCTAACCACTTCCACCAACTACAGCCCTCAGTATATTCCCACAGCAGCCATTGCTATATGCAAAGCTGCCTGGTCTGCTTCG
>NW_005842107.1:1768084-1820195 GCF_000455745.1 Alligator sinensis
GCATTAGGCTGCTAAGATCCCAATGCCCTCATTGGTTAGTTAAGAATGGAAACTAAAAAAAGAAAGAAAAGGCAAACATTCAGCTCTATCTAAGTGTAAAACAGGTACAAAGCTGTTTAGAGATGCAAACTCATATATGGTCTATATCAGGGGCTTTCAACCTTTTTGGATCAGTGTGCCCCCACAGCCAGACACGGAGCAGTGTACCCCCAACAGCCAGATGCGGAGCGAGGGGATGAGGGGGTGGCATGTGGCCAGATGTGGAGCAGCAGTAGCCACTGCGTGTGAGCTTCCCCCACCCGACCCCATCTGGGTGGGCGGGCAGCACCTGCGCAGCAGTGTGGGATGGTGCGTGGCAGCACTCTGCCCCCCCCCCCCGGCCCATGTGTGCCTCCTAGGGCCTTCTCCAGTACCCCTGAGGTATGTGTACTCCCAGTTGACAACCCCTGGACTATATGAATAGGAAGATGGAAGTTTTCACTTCTTTGACATTATCACAAAATCTTCCCTTCAGCAAATGCAATCAGTCTGGACAAAGCCACGGGTCAACCTGTGCCAACAGTAATTTGTGCAACCAACTACAGTGACAAGTACAATCCACCAGATGGTGCAAGAAAATTAGGCAGGCCGCCTTTGTGCTTGCCCTCCTTTCCAGCTGCATTGATTGCAGCTCTGTTCTTTCAGTCCCAAGCTGCTCTGGAGACTAAATGTGCCTCTCTGTAACTTAAGCATGCCTGGAGGATGAAGGAACTAAATTACATTAGCCTACTTGGGGTCTTCTGTAGGCCACAATGCTACCTATAGGCTCTTCAGCATTGTGCCCTGAAGACACTTCATTGGCCCTTGCCTCCCACTTCCTCCCCAACCCCCAACCTTCCTTCAGTAAATCTTGCCATGAGATGTTAAACTGGTACAGCAAAAATTGCAAACTGACAAAATGGAGACCTGTATTCTTCTCCATCCCTATCCTTGGCACATTTCTTGCATCAGGGCTTGCAAACATCTTTATAGGACAGCTTTGCATCCATCTTGTGCTTTCTGCACCCTCAAGCCATAGGGTTTTAAGGTATTTTATACAGTGTGAAGGGGATGAAAGGAGAGCAACAATCTCATTAGTAATTCTAAGAATGGCATTCCCTCTATCATTGCATTGAAATAGTCCTTCCTGACCAGTGTGACCTGTCAAGACAGTAAAACTGAGGTCAATTTTTTTATTTCATATTCTATAGATGCCTAATTAGGGATGCCAGAGCAAGTGCTAACTCCTGATACAGCCACACAATCCAAAGAAGCCAAAGGCACAGGAAGAAAAGTGGTCTAGTGCCCCTCCAGACTGGAGGTTGGGCAATAGGCCAACAGCCTACTGAGGCCAACATCCATGCTGTACAATCACAGCAAAGTATCCACCACAAAGAAAAGGGATGACCAAGACTTGTTCATGCCATAATTGGTGCCTCAAAGTGCAGGAAGGATTCAGATTCAGATTCCTGTATATGATCCACAGAAGAATTTTCGCCATTAAAAAAAAAGAAAGAAAGAAAGACTCCTAGGCCATTCAAAGAGACGGAAAACATGCCAAACTATGACACCTAGCAAGTCCACCTTCATAAGAAAAACAGGGATTTACTCTTCATCTCTAAAGGGCACAGGCCCCTACCATTTAAGCCAGAAGAGAATCTCTGTTACCAGCACAGGAGCTCTAAAATACAGTAATGCTGATTACATCCTATAGATAGTAATGCCACAAGGAAGATGAATGTACTCTGAGCCCAGTCAAAACTGTGCACTCAGTGTTCAGTCAGTCCTGCCTCACTTAGTCCTCCCACACACAACAAAGATTTTCTTTTTAAAACCTACTGACATCAGGATCTGGCTCCAGGCTTATCAGTAACACTGGAATACAGTGAAATCATATTGGAAGTTAATCACTAGCCTGTGACCAAGGGACGTGGAGGGAGGAGGCAAGGGAGGGGAGCGAGCTGATATCAGCCAACATCCTTCCGTAAATCTTGTCATGGGATGTTACACCAATACAGCAACAATTGCTTTTTACACTGACAAATTAGGGGGCTTGTATTCTTCCCTTCATGTACAAGCAAAATTGACATTTAGTTTCAGTAGGAGTTACACGAATTTACATCTATAGAGTATGCCCTTAAATAGTTTTATTGCAGAAAAAAGCCCGTATTTTTTTCTGATAACCACATTTTATCTCCAAGATGCTTTTCTTGTCATGTCACATTGTGATAAATCACAAGTGCCATGCCAGTCACCTTCAGGAAGTGGATAAAAAACAAATGCTGCTAAAAAAAGAAATATTTTCTTATAAAACAGTATATTGGACATATGGAACAAGCTTGGTTTTTAATACAGAGGGACTTAGCTGTTTGCAGGTCATGACCAATCTCAGAACTTCTCTCAGTCCCCTTTGTACACGGGCTCACGAGTAATGACAGTGCAGTGACTTTTTAAAAAAAAGCTTTAAAACTCATGTGGAAAACATCTTTTTATATTATGTCATTCAGCCTTTCCTTTGGGATCTGAAAATCACTATGGTAAATTTGTGTTACATAATATAAAATGTGTGTTCTGCCTATAAAAACAGAAGCACTTATTATTTCTAGTTCTGGCTAGCTGATCAAGTGTTTGTGGGGGCTAGGGCCAAGGGTTTGAGAATTCAACGGTATGCCATAGATAAGACATAAAACAAGTGACATGCCACCCTGTAAGTGTTAATGCAAGTTCAGGGAAGTTAAATACCACCTCAAGCCAACAAACTACAAACCTATCTACCTTGTTAAATTTAAAGGTAATATACAGAAGCACATCTTTTCCATAGATTTTAAGAGGAAAAATGTGTTCTTTAGGCAGAACTGACTGGCAGAATGTGATTGAAACACCTGCGTGAGACACCCATTGTACAAATGGTCCTATCTTATTTCTATAAGAGGTGGATGGGTTGCTATGTCCAAGCATAGTTCTATCAAAATAAAAGGCAGTCATCTACAGGATGGCTGCCATGAGAAGAGGCAGAGGACTACTGCCTTCCTGGCCTTCCATTAGACAATGGACCATATGGCTGTTGGCAGCTGAATTATCCAGATTACAACTAAGCTTACATGCTCTCAGTCCCATCTGAGTATACTCTTTTCTTGGTCTTTGTTTTTCTTTGTGCTTTCTCAACAGATAAGGAAAGTCAATTAAAGAAGGTTTCTTCTCTCAACTTTGTACAAAGTCTCTAATCTCATTGGTGCTGTCGTAGTATTTCCATAGCTGTCTCCCCTATGGTTCTGCTCTTCCTTTTCATCTCTCCTCCCTTTTGATCCTGTCTGTTCTCTCCCCTTTATCTTTTGTATCTTTTTTGCCCCCTGCTCCTCCTTCTACTCCTGTCTCAATTTATTTCTCCTCCTAGATGTTCTTTTTTATTATTATTATTATCAAGGGCTTTCTTGCTGTCTCCAAAAATGCTTGATTCCACTGGCATTGACAGGACTCCCCATCGTCTCAGGACAAGAGGAGCTGAAAGATGGCATATTAGATTGCAGAGGAAGGCTGCCAGGAGTGAAACTCAGTTTCTGATGAAGCCAAATGAAAAACAAAACATCTGAGGAGGGGATAATGTAGAGACATGCCATGGTGGGTACCTGCCTACTCCAGGAGTGGTCTTTAAAGTGTTCTTGCTGTTAGCAGCTCTTAGCCTAAGGCTTTCTCCGATCACAACTGCCATGCCAGAAAAAAGGAAGTAAAGTTACTGAAGCTGAAATGCTAGGGAGTACAGTGTACAACAAAACTGAAAAATAAGAAAGCAATAATACTACTAGGTTTTCCATACAGTTCTCTGCAGAACAATGGGATCATCTGTAAAAAGACATGAAGCAATATCTGCAAGGAATAAGGCTTCTACTACAGGATTTGCAGTGTAGCTATTTTTCCTCCTCTTTTCCAAAGACAGATGAATGAGTATTGGAATTCCTCTCCTGTGGGAAATGCCAATATTTAGGTATTTGTTTTCACTCCAAACTGAGGAAAATAAAACCTCAAGATTTTTCTTTTTTAGCAAAATGAAAATGTACCAAAAATAGAGACTTCGGGGATGGTAAAACAGTTCATTCTGAGTCAGTTGAGCATTAAACTGCATCTCCCTTTGGTCCTTCACTGCCTCTTCAGAGTTCTGTTTTGCCTTGTGGTCATTTTATCCTAATAACCAGACTGCCTGGCCCCACTACATCTCTGATGACACATTGCAGCCATAATACCTCACAAGGTTTGGTCAGAGGAAAGCCTGCACTGCACCACAGTAGACAGAGTCTATCTGAGGACAAAACAGCATGAAAGGAATAGAGCATTCAAACTACAGTTTCCATGGGGCAATTCCATAACCTGATCCAGGATTTTGTAACAAGGGAGGTGCAGAAAGAATGACCATTGCTCCTGAGGTGGCTGCAGTCCCTGCCTCCAGGCTCCCTCCCACACATGGTGGTCAGACTGATGGCTAGAAAATGGTATTCAGAGGTTTGCTTTTGGGAATTAGCATGTAGGTAAAGAAGATGTTGCATTGGACCAATGGCCCAAGGGAATGGCAAGGGTTAATTGCTTTCTAAAAGCCTGTTTGTGACAATTTTTCCTTCAAGGCCCACTGTGGCTGAAGCCAGCCGACACACAGGCTGGGAAATTGAAGACATGTACCACATTGTTCCATAACATGAGCTAAGGTGGCATTAGGTGACAGTGCCCAACTGCAGAGCCCTTGGGATTTCCAGCTGGGGTGGGTGGACCAAGTCAGAGACCAGTAAATAACCAAATTAAAATGTATGCATGTGATGGGTTTGTTGGAACAAAGGGATATGCTGACAAGACAGAACATGGACAGTTCAACAAGCACAGGAAAACTAATCAACCATGCCCAGGAATTAAGTCACCAGAGCAGAAAAAGAATACAAAAGAAGGGATTCCATATCAGCAAAATGTCCCTAAAAGGGGAACTTGAGGCCACCATGGACAGAAGTCACACTAGAAGCCTGTCTCACTCAACCCCTGGGTGGGGGGAGAGAGGTGGGCTCGACCCTTGATCTCCAGGCTGTTGATATCTGACATTCAAGAGAGAACCTCAGGGTGAAACTTGCATATTGGCCAGATGCACCTTCCCTCTGTGACAGCCCTAGGACTCATAGATATAGAATCAGAAGGGTTATTTTGTTTGTCTTACCTGCATTATTCTTATCTGTGTATTACAGTGTATTAATAAAATTTTCCCCTTGAATGGAGAAGTCATGGTCAGCCTGAGGATTTTGGTCTGCCAAGGTCATAAATCCACTGCTAACACAAAACAGCATAAAGGAAATAAAGCATTCAAACTAGTTTCCACGGGCTAATTCCATAACTTGATCCAGGATTCTGTAAAAAGGAAGGTGCAGGAGCAGTGACCAGTGCTGCTAACGTGTCTGCACTCCCTGCCTCCAGGCTCCCTTCCACACAGGATGGGCAGACCATGTAGGAGAAACTGCTGGGAACTTTAAGTCCCCAAAACAGGTAAAATCCCACCCCTCCCCAGCCTAGCTCTTGGCATCACCTTCCTTCTCCTACATACTCAGTGGTACAGCTCCTTCCCGCCTCATTCTGCTCTTCCCCCATCCTCCACCGCCCTCTGCTCACCCAGGTATGAGGGAAGTTCCAGACTCACTCCTATCTAGTTGCATGGGGAACAAGAGGCAACATTTCAATTCTGGTTGAATTTCCCCAATGGAAGAACGACAAAAACAAACAACACCCCCCCCCCCCCCAAAAAACACAACCAAAAAACCCAGTAATGCTGAATTTTTGTGGAAATTGCATATTCCATTAAATATATATATATATATCATCTTAATGGAAAATTACAGACCAGCCCAGGTTTTGAATTACATTTTGAACTGAAAGGTTTGTGCACCAGACGGAGAATTCTCATGGGCGGCTAGTCCAAGAGAGCAGAATGAATTCCCACAGGAACTAAGAGTCATCACACACTGTACCACCTTCTGCTCCAAATTCAAGGTGTTGCTTTGACCTTCCTTTTCCTTATTTAAACACAGAAATGCATACAACACACACACACACACACACACACACACACCGTTCTATCTATGAACACAGGCTAGGCATCTCTGATTTGGTTACCCCTTAAAGGTGCACCTCTACCCTGCCTTCTGCCTGACTTCTGACTAACACAGCTAACTACCTCTCCTGGCTTAATGTAGCAAGCTCAGGCAAAACTGAAGTGGAGAATACAGCTTTGACTTTCTCTAACTTCACAGAGGTGAAAAAAACAAAACCAAACCCACAACAGTGCTTTGTCTTCAGGTCATTCAGATATCTACTTTGTGTTAGGCAACTCAAGGTTAAAAAAGGATACCTTTTTTGCGGAGAAGCGGTAGTTTTAGCATGTATTAGTTATGAGTAGCATTCACTTCAGGTGTCTAACATATTAAAATTACAATTGGTTTGCCTAAATTTTACCATGTGGCTGATAGCAAGTGTTAACAAACACATGGGATGTACAAAAGATTTTTCCTACTGAAGCCAAAAGGCAAGTTTTCTTCTCATTTTTCCCCATTCTTATTTCCCAAATTTCAGCTTCCTGATATATACAAGTTTAAAAATGTATGAGATAGCCAAGGTATTCTTGTTATCTAAATGCCTCGTTAGAGGAATATGATTTGAAACACGGGGCCTGCTTCTCATTCATACAAGGGTCCCCATACTCAGTGCTGGCTCTCTTGCACTGCCACAGCAGTTTAAAAGGGCCTTAGCATGAATCAGTGTCAGGCTTATGGTGTTTAATTGATTAAAAAGCTTGAGGGTGTTAGGAGGAAATGGCTACACTGTAAAAGCTGCAGCTTTTCCAACGTGTTAAAATCTAATGAGATTTTCCACTTGTTTGTGCGCCATTGGCTCAGGGCATCTTTTGTAAGGTTTTCCTCAGTTCGGCTGCTTCGCCCAACGGAGCTAGGGAAGAAAAACACTTAAGATCAGTAGGTTATTGTTTCCTCCTTTGAAAGACAAGCATCTCATTAGATCGCTCTTAAGATGTTTACACCCAACTAATGGTTAATGGGACCCTGAATCACTGAGTTGTCTTCTGACCAAAGTCTCGCCCCCCTTCTCTTAGCTTGGGGTGCTCCAACAGCCTGCACCAGTCCTTATTCAAAGCATGCCTATATTCTGTCTAACAGTCTCGCAAGGTTCCCATGTTCCTCTAAATATATTCATTGTTGTCTGGCTTATTAGGCTGCTGACAGACCTAGTTAATCTCTCTCTGATAGAGGGAAAAAGGAAAAGGAAAGGAAAACCCTGCACAGAGCAAAAAAGAAAAAAAAAATACAGACCAGCAACCCTCCTAAAACACAAAAGAAAAAGCTTCATGTTACCTATGTTATTAAAAAAAAACCCTCACCCTCAGTTTTCCATGCTGTTGATCAGAGGTGACAAAAACATACAGATGAGATGAGTGGTAAATAAAACACAGACGAGAGAGGAACATGCACTAAAACCGGGCATAAAAAAAGGACGAAAAAAAAATTGACAGACTGTAAAAGAATAGATTGCTGCAGTAATGACCAGAAGGTAAAAATCTGCTCCCTCCAGTGTTCTTCATTTAAAATCTCACATTCCTGATTAAAACTTTGTAAATAGTAATTATTATCACAAAGTTATTCATAAACAGATGTTTTAAAAAATGCAAATGATTGCACAATTCAGAAAATATGCAGTTGATGTGCCACTGGGAATTTAATCTTTGAAAGCAGAAAAATGCATCAGATCCCATTTCCAGCACAGCACAGCACAGCACAGCACAGCAAATCAGTATGGGAAGTGGCGCTTAGTTTTGTCTAGTTGTTAAATATGTTAATTGAAAGAAAAATATTATTAGCTAAGGAATATTGCTTTTGTGTTGCATTTATATTAATAAAAACCATAAAGCATATTTAATTCCTAGCAATTTTCTTAGCTTCTCATAAGAAGAAAGCATTCTCATATGAAGAAAGGATAAATACAGATTCTCTTAATATTTATCAATATGCCCGTCTATATACTTCAACAGGTACATTTTTTTCATTATGTTCTATTCCCCCCTCCTGCTGCTTCCCCCCGGAAACATGGCATTTATTCAACTTGGTTGCATTTCTCGTAAGTAAGAACAGCCTTCGTGATTGTCATTTGTTTGTGAAATATAACATGAACTATTGTTTCTGTGAGGGTAATTGGGTGTGGATTCTATTCTATTTCATATCAAGAGATACCACTAGAAATGATGAAATACTATAGATTCTAAAATGAGTATGGTCACTTAATTTTAAAGCAAAGCAATTACTGTTCTATTACCAGGTATTCTGAATCAATATCTTGTCTTGCAACTTGTGCTCATATCCACAATAAATCTATAATATTACAAGCAATCAGAGGTAAATAGCAACAGAGCAGAACACATATTCAACAGGAGTCCTTGGATAGAGTTTGTGTAGGTTATAGATACAGATAGGCCAGCAGTGAAAATACAAGTTGCTTATTGGTCTTGTAAGTGTCTTAAAATATCAAACGGGCCCAAGGACGTACAGAATTGATGGAGCCTCTGGAAGCAGTAAATTATATTTCATCACACAAAGAGACAAATAATTCTTACCTTATTTACGAGAGCTAGAGCTAGTGCCTTTGACATCAAAGGGACTAGTAAAGTGCAAAAGGTGAGCTGGATCTGACCCAAGATGTATATACACACTTTTATATAAGAGGTAACATTTTATAGTTACTTTTAAGTCTCATATCTGTCCTTTTCTCCAGCCATCATCTCCCTCCTCCCCCCGCCCCCCCCACCACCACCACCCACCCCCTTCTTTCTCCCTCCTTTCTATTCATCTTCAAATAAACAGCACAGCCTGTATTGCTTGCTGAGTGAGGGAGATTTTTCCCACTCTGACATAGGGGAATAACAAGATTGCAGTGTTTTAGCAATAACTAAAATAAGGAGCATAAATAATTAATGGTTAAAAAAGAAAACAGATCTTTGCTACAAGTAAACACATGAAGAAAGAAAGGTAAATGAGAGAGCTTTTGTTTTTCATGACTGAATAAAGTTTTACTGTTTGTCTGGTTAAATGATGCTTTGCAATATGACTTTGTAACATGTGTTACGTGTATTTCGTACACTTTGAAAAAGAAACTGTACTCCCACAGAGTTTTCTATCCCAGAGTCCTAAATTACAATCATTACTAAATTAAGCCTCCACACTCCCTATGAAATCCAGTGGGTAAGTGTTACTTGCCTCTACTGAGATGCAGGCACTAAAATACTGAAAAGTAAGGGGTTTCATTTTTTAGATATGTATCCATGGTCATACAGTGAGCTAATGGCAGAGCCAGGATTTTTTTAATGTTTCACATTATATACTAGACAACACTTTCTCATAAAGACTCTAATTCTGCAAAATATAGTGAGCAGGCAAGCTATTTTATACATTGAAGCCCACCCAGGATGGCACTAACCTAATATTGAAAGCCTGTATTTAATGAATGGAGCTGGGGGAGGAAGGGGGTGCAATCCCAGCTGTTGACTCGCCAGGGTACACAAACAGCAGATGCTGTGCTGCTGACCTGGTCCTCGCCACGCCACCACCAGTGCAACCGGTGACACTACTCCAGGCCTGGCTGCCATCCAGAACGCTCTTACACCTCTGGCATTCTCAAATTATATTTCAATACCAATTCAGTATATACCATATTTTCTCACATATAGCACAACTTTTCCCTAAAAAATAACAGCTGCTGGAAATCAGAGGGTATATTATATGCAAGAAATATGGTAAGTGTGGGTTCTGCAGTTTAGTGGGTAAAACCAAAAGTTGACAGTGATTCACAATGAACAGGCTCAGCTCCCCAGCTGCTGCTACTCGATTATGATGACAAAAAACGGTTTTTCTTCCTGATTCTCCCTTTCAGAAGTGAGGTGTGGATTATATGCTGAGATATATGTGGGAAAATATGGTATATTTTGGCAAAAATCTAAATGTAGTTTGTTAGGCTTGGGGGTGAGTGCTTTGGTCACAGTGCTTACCTTGGCTTCAAGGAGAATTTTGCCTAAATCTGCATTGCAGAATTGAAGAGGTGACATTGAGAATGAATTTCTGACTATATGGAAAAAAAAAATTTAAAAGGTGGGGGGGGATGGAGATCATATAAAGACACATTCACACTCTTGTCCTCCATAAAGTTATTCCATTCAGGATGAACCTGACCATCATTTTGTGGGATTTTTCCCCAGAATTAGACAATGAGGTCCTGGGAAGTCTAAGGTCTGTTCAGCTGCAGAAAACCGTCACAGGTGGACAATACTGCAATTTAATTTTACTAGGGAAAGTCATTCTGTCCTTGTGCACATTCAGCATCATGCCTATTGACTGTAGTGACAAATATGTGCTATTCCTGCTTTTTACTCTTGCTTACATCGCAGAGCCAAGACAGCAAAAAGAGGGAGCGGCGCATTATTCTCCTTCCTGCATGGCAACATTTACTGTTCCAGTCAGTAATGCTTATGCAAGCCTCCTGAAAAAAAAGTGCAACTGCACAGGTGTCAAGGGGGGGGATGGGGGGGACTCAAATGTACGCCAGCCCATACTCCCATAGGGCCTCCGGAGCAGGCCACAGCAGAGGTGAAGAAGAGCAGTCATAAATGGACTTAAAGCAGAGGGAGACTGCATGTTGAATCACTTGGAGATGGGAAGAAACTTGGCTCTGCCTTATCCAATAAACTAAACTGACTTATTAAGCAAGGGAAAGCCCTAGCTAGGAATTCTGACAGCCTAGCCAAGGACAGCTCACACTCAAGGTTTGTGCAAAGGTGCAAAAGGCAGACAAAAATGACCAGAAGTGAACATGCAAACAGCTGGTGACAGTAAAATGAGTCTGTTTTGGATGATGTAGCCTCAGCTTTTCCCCCTGTTTGCTTTCAAGGTGACTTTTTAAAATTCTGTTCTGTCCAGTTTGGTTCTAATATTAATTCTAAGCATGTTGTCTCTCTTCTACATCTTTAATTTAACCGGAGCAGCTTAAGGTATGCACAGGGCCAAAGTGCAGGAAGGTCTGTAGGGAATGAGGACTTCACAGGAGAAAGGTGGCTTTATACTATGCTGGAACTTGAAAGCTACAATTAAAACTGTATTAATAATCTTAGCACACTGCAAGATAATAAGGTTGAAACAGAACAACTCAGATAATCTGGTCTGCTTAACTCCAAGCATGAACTATCACCAGTCACCATGAACCACCATTCTCAAGGTCAGTTCTGAATTCAGTGTAGCACAGAAATACTGTACTGACAAAGTTACAAGCATCAGTATTTGCCATGTTCAAGCATGAAGAATTTTAGCAGAGTACCTGCTTCAGTAAAGATAGTCTATAGGTCTCATAGCTATTAGGCCTGTGTGAAGCGGCAAGTATTCGCTTTGGATTCAGCCAATTTGGAGGGACAGTGATTCAATTCAGTGATTCGAATCACTGTCCTGGTTCGATTTGGTTGAATCAGAGCTGAAGATTCAACGCCACTTCAGAGATTCGGCCATAGACTAAGCAGGCAACAGTCCTCCCACGCTGGACACAGCTGCCTCCAGCTGGTAAGTCTGTTGTGGTGGGCGGAGGGGAGAGGGAAGGGGCATAGCTTCTGACCCTCTTACACCTCTGAGCAGCCTAGGGTCTGCTGTCCTGAGACAGCCAACAACTGTTGTCAAGAAAATATCCACCAGCTGAGCACAAGCTCTATTCTCATATCTCCATGGCCTCTACAAACATGGTGCAAGACATGGCTATGTCCAACTATGAAAATGCAGCCATTGTGTACAACCTGAATAAGGCAAAGGGAGGATGCTAGAGCTATCCCACTGACCAGCAGCATTCACGTAGATTTTAACACTCTCCAATCCCATACAGAGATCATTTCCAGACATCATGCACAGCATATACAGTATATAATTTGATACATAAAAATAATACCTTCAATATTAGAAAATAGTGCATTCATTTCTCTATAGGAAACCAAACTTTGCAATTCTTATGTTGTTTAAATTTTAACTCTTATATAGTTTTGGGTATTTCAAAATACATACTTGGTTAATACAAGTAATCACAGGCACAGTGCAAGAGAATATAAAATAAGTGGCATCCTCCTGTTCTCAGGTACATATAAGACTACCACTGCTCCTTAACATGATAGTAAAAAAATGTAGCAATTAAAAGCAGACTAGTCACTGGGATAGTCAGCTTATTTTCAACTCTGAAGGATTACCATATCTCGATAATGAAGCAGTAGAAGAGCATGAAAAGTTAAATATGTTGTTTAGCTGGTGTTTGATTATGTAAACACCTCCCCATAATATTCATGCACAACTATGTCTAAACCAGGGGAAGCTCCTGAGCAGTGTTCCCCACTGCTGTGTGGTTTCCCATTCATTGCATGCAAAAAGGTCCCCCCACCCAAAAAAAAAATTGCTATTACTTTCTGAAATACTGGGTCCTTCTACCTAACACTTTCTAAATAGAAAAATATAGTGCTTAGAAGAAATAGTGCATTAGTTTAATATCTTTTTCAGATTCTGCCTTTTAAGAAACTGGTTCACAGGTTGGGTGAGAACTGCATTCTTAAGTACAACATTTTGACTGCTGAAAAAATGACTCCCTAAGCACTACTTTACTAGCACTGTGCTAAGCAGTGTCTGAAAGGTGATAATAGTGTGGACCTCAAACTGTCAATAAGTAGTAAATCAATCTGCCAGCATTTTAAAAATGCAACATTGTGTTGAATTTCATGCATCTTACTGGAATGCCTGATCACAAGGAAGTCCTGTGAAACTGCAAGCAACTATCATAGAAAAACAGTGCCTTAAGTGGTAGCCTAAATGTTGATACAGATACAGATTTACTCACCTCCAGAATGAACCAGGCAGCAAAAAGGAAGCTAAGTTTATAAAAAGTGTAGTAATAACATGATTCAAATGCTAAAGCATTAGTGGTGCCTGTGTCCACAGGGATTTTATGGAGTTGTTCTGAAGCAATCTGTGCATTGGTAAATACCACATTTTTCAACGAGCACAGGAAGGCAGCAAAGCTTTTTGTGCAAAAAGCAGGTTAAAACTCATTAGAGCTCACATCAGGCATTTGATGGTCTTTACAAGCTGCCTTACTGTCTTAGAGTGAAAAATAACAGGTAGAAATTGGTTTATATTTTTAAACATCCTGGATTTTTGTTCTAGCCAGAGAAGCAAATGGCCCCCATGCCAGACATATTGCCGTAGTTATTCTTCTCCTATTGTTTTTAAAGTATTAATTTTGAGAAAAGTTGCAAAGAGTGCCATTAAACTCTGCTGCTGAGGTCTGCAATCAAGCAAAGAGGAAGAACTTTAAGATAGAGATGAGTTGAGCATTGCTGGCCTCCATGTTGAGGGACAATAAAAAGTATGATGATGATAAAAATGCCCATGCCTTTGCCACCTCTAGACTGGAGTGCTACAATGGGCTTCATTAGAGCCTTTCAGAGCTTCAGCTGTATTACCTGTCACAAGGAGCGGATCACATCTGTCTGCCCTGATCTGCATGAACTTCAGATTTGTTTGCAGCCAAGTTTGAGATGGTAGCTCTAATTTACAGTGCCCTCACATGGGGTGGCCACTGGGTGCTCTCTAGTCAGCTTCACCACATCCCCCACCTCCCTCCCTATGATTGCTTGGTATGAGAGACCGATAACATCTTATTGTTAACAGATACTGACTTCGAATGAAAGAGATTAGTGGGTACCTGTTTCTTGTTAAAAACTCTCAACCCCTTGCTGTGCCGGGCCCAGATCTTTTGGATATGCAGCAAGGAATACATATCTTGTGCCACCATTTCCATGAGGCAACAGGCTGTCTGGGCTTTAAATGAGTGGAGAAGAGTTTATTTGTTGAGAGTGGAAAAAATATTCTCTTTGTAGATGCAATTTATTTTTTATTTATTTTTAATAATAAAAAATAGAAGGTGTCTGGTACAGCAAATCAAATGCTTCTAATAAATAAAGATAATTTAAGTTGACTGGGACCAGAAGCAATTTATAAATAATACATAACTATCTGGTGCAAGAGTCCTCCTAAAAATGTCAAGAAATTAGAGTAGAATGTGATTTTATGGTCCTGGATTACTGTTTTCCAGTAATGAAAACTGATTTTATTGATCACATTGCAAATAGTAACATACTAGGGAATAAAGAAGTATTCTAATGGGATGTATGGTGTTTTAAAGTCTGGAACTCGCTGCTGAAATGTTCCAGCACCAGTGACAGTTAGTAGAGATCAAAGTGACTAACTAGAGGCATTCTGGATTTCTGCAGTTTATGCACCACAAAATAAAATAACACTAGAGGAACAGACGGTAGTCCAGTTTGCTTTCAGAAGGAAGGGGTAGAGTTGGAATTCTAAGAAAAGATGGTCCTGGGTTATAGGTGCAACCCTTCTGCTAGGCGCAGGTTGGCAGCAGGACGTGCTGGGTTCACATTCCAGGGTACTCGATGAGTTATACCAGTGGCCTGAGTTCCCACCCAGAAATCTGGGAACACTAAGTTTGACTGGGGGATCTCACACAGACAAATCCCTATTCGCACAAGCAGTATAAACCGACAAATACAAATTTATTATCAAAACACAAACAAACAAAAAAAGCAAATAAAAGAACAAAACCTTAAACACAGTATAAAGAGTATGTCAACAATTACAGTTCATAGGTTGAGCCCCCTTAGAGAAACTTCGCCCCAGCCCAGCCCAGTCTGGGAGTTGGGATGCCCCAAAGGGTTAGGTCCAGGGTCCACACCAGAACTGTCTTATGACTGGGGGTTCACCACACATCATGAAGCTGCTTGTGGTCAGTGGCTTGGTTGTGGTACAAGGGGCCCCTTGCCACACCGGGAGAAGTGCCAGGTGGGTGATTCTGTGCAGCAAGTGAAGACAGGTCGTCCTGTCTTGCTTCCACAAAAAGGCTGTGGGAAGTGGGGAGGGGTGCTGCAGCCCCAGCCACCGTACACTCACCCCTAAACTTCTAGGATGAATTATACAGCCTGCTGAGACAGCAACTGCAAGACAAATTCAAAAGGGAGCCAGGTTGACTGCAGGCTACAGCTGACCCCAACCACACAGCTCAGCTGGAGCCAAGGACCATCAAAAGAAACAACATGGGAAATTCAAGCCTACCTCTGGGCCTGGCCTGGCCTGCAGGTAGCCTGGGTCACAAACCTCAGCCGTGGCCCACAGCTGCCAGAGCCCCAACCCTTGCCAATCTAGCAGAACTAGAAACTCCCAGGTTTCAACCCTGTTTAAAAGCAGCCAGGCCTAATTCCTAGCCAAGCAATCCAAGGAATCAATACACTCCTCACATGTATTAATCCCTTAAAACCTCAAAATAAAGGGGTGCTGAGGGAGGCGACAGAAAAGGAAGAGAGAGGAGTTCCCAGACACTGGGGCAATTCTATCTCTACCTGCGTTTCCCTGGTTTGGTGATGTTTGCAAAACATATAAGGCCAGTGAATAAACAAGAATCACTGGAAATGGGAAAGAAAGGCACAACCCAGCTGTGGGAGTAAAGAAGAAGTTGAAATGTATTCAGTGTAGTGGCTCACTATGACTTGAAAAAGAGTCAGTGCTGAGAGGGACTGTGCACAATGGGCATTACCATAGATCTTATTCAGATGAGTTACTTGAATCTCTTCTGATGGTAGGTTTCTATCAGTATGATAGGGGAGACACCATGATGAGGGTTTCAGCCTGAGTGGTTTTATTTATCTGACAGCCGATTCATAGATGTTAGGGTTGGAAGGGACCTCAATAGATCATCGAGTCCGACCCCCTGCATAGGCAGGAAAGAGGGCTGGGTCTAGATGACCCCAGCTAGATGCTTATCTAACCTCCTCTTGAAGACCCCCAGGGTAGGGGAGAGCATCACCTCCCTTGGGACCCCGTTCCAGACCTTGGCCACTCGAACTGTGAAGAAGTTCTTCCTAATGTCCAATCTAGATACCCTTCTTCTCAGGCTTGAATGACTGAGTGTAGTTAGAGGGTGAAGCCCTGTCCCTTGCACTGTGGGCAGACTGATCCCATGAGAGTCTATAATATGCAGCCAATGTGAGGATCTCAGCTACACAATTTATGGCATGGAGGATTGCTCTTGGATTTTTTCTCTAGCTTGCTCCTTCAGCCTTTTGGCTAAGGACAAGCAAGACTAGAGGGCACCTGAACTCCAAGGTCTATGGGCCTGGGGTTTGCATGTAGGATGCCTGCCATGGATTTGGGAGTACCTGAAGCCGCAGGCTGAAGTGTAGCACCGTGCAGACTTGAACGATTGAGTTCTGCTCAGTCGGCAGAATTTGAAACCGATTTGGCTGGAGACACAAAATTAAAAAAAGAAAAATCAGTATGTTTGCTCAGTATGTTTTATAGTCATGCTCAGTGTCCACTGCATTGAATCAACTTTATAGCTGGTTTCCATTACTGAGCACATGCTGCTTTTAGCAGCAGTTTCATGGTAGACAATGTATTTAATGAAGTTTCCTTGTATGCAAATGTAAGACAAGGAGCTTTTTTTTCCCCATGCTGACTGAGGAAAAAACTTTGTCTTGTATTTAAGTAAATACGGTACATATTAATCTGACTTACCATTCTTGTGACTTCCTCAGACTCTACAGGGGGCTTCAAATGAAGGGAGACTTGCATATTTAAAGTAACTAAATAAGACAGAGGTTAAACTCCCCTGTGCTATTTCAGTGCTCAGGAACTAGGGGAATATAAACACACTGTCTTTTCTCTAGAAAATAATTATCATCAGACAGAAAAAAAAAACCCCAAAGCCAATCCAGGCTTTTATGCCAGTGCTATCCTTTTCTCTTCTTTTTTATACTAGAATTCAAGTAATTAATCTGTAAGATGAATCATGTAACATCATAGGATCTCATTACCACATGATAACCAAGTCCTCTTAGTGCATAATTGAATAAATAAGGGAAGCCAATGAATCCACTGTTTATGTATATAATTAATGCTAAACTCACAGGATTAGCAACACATTTTTGGCAGATTTTATTGCAGGGGGAAAGGTAAAGTAAAAACCTCTGTGAACTCTCAGTGATTAGTATAGATTTCACAGAAAGCTGAGACTTATGAAATCCTTTTGGAATTAAAATTCATGTTTATTGTCTAAAATACCAGGTGAAACCAGCACAAACAAGCATAGACTGTGAGTCATTAATCATTTGGTCTGAAATAGTCTCTGCAGGGTCAGCGGGCAGAAAGAACGAGTGCAAAGGTGTATGGTGTACGGTGTACACAAAGACGGTGAACCAGAATCCATGCAGCTTCTCTGCCCCACCTGAGCCTAGAGGTCTCTCCAGGTCAGGTGGTAGGCTACTGCAGGGTTTAGGATGCTTAGCAGTAACAGATTTGCTAAGATGGGACAGACTCAAGGCCCCAAAAAATTAAGATGAGGTGCTGACATTTCTCACAAATTGCTGGTGAGTATGAGAGAGAGAGAGAGAGAGGTCATATTTTGTCCCATTTTCATGCTGGCTCAAACTCTCTACTGATTGAATGGGAAAATGAATTCATTTCATCATACAGGCATTTTACTTTTCTCTGTCCTTCCACAAGCATGTCTTTTGATTACATATGTCTACATGGCATATTATAGGCTCTGAAACACAAGACATAAAATCAGTGACTGAAATACTTCGGTAGTACCTCCACTATAAACCAACCAGACTATAATTGGTGTCTTAACTATATAAGCAGCCAACAAAATATGGGGGGGAAAGAGAGAAAGAAAGTGTTTGTTGGGAGAAAAACAAAGTTAAAACATTGTTAGCCAAGCAAAGTCAAATCATTAATAAAACATTTCAGGTTGCTTCTTGTAATTTCTGGTACTTCTGTCTGATTTAGCAGATGAAAGGGATCTTCAGTTTTAATCTGGAAGTCTGACTGTAATGCTTGTTACAATTCTCAGTGTCAGTATATAAACAGATTTACAGAATTTACTTCACATTTTGCATTGTATAAAACCCGCGTCAAACTTAAAAAACTATTGCAAGAGAACTCTGGATGTGATTTAATAATTGAGCAAGAGAATCTTGTTAAATATTTAGAAAATACATCATGGCATTTTGATATTTTGCAGGACTACCCTATTAAAATTTATGGTAGGGAAGATTCTATCCAGCTTACTAAAACTAAATAGGAAAATAAAAAGGACCGATGTGTTTCATTGAAGCAAGGTTGTTTCCATGGTTTTTCAAGTAACCACCACCACATTCTCTACACACAATCAAAAGCTCTGATACTGTGATTTGGTGCAGCTGAGAATCTAAGAGCTCAGATCATTATTCAGATCTAATCCAAACTATCCAGACCTCTTAGGGCTGTGAGCGAGGAGCAACCTGAAAATGTACAGCACTATATAAGTGTTAAGCATTTCTTTTTATTCCTTCCACTTTTGTTTCCAATCTCACCTGCAAATACTACAGAATAGCAGAGGTTTGTGCTACAGTCTTCTTCCCTTTGTATGGCATCATGGTTCACTATAAAACACAAAGCATTGCACAAACACTGGCACATCTTATAGGCGGTACAGAAATTACAGACTGGGCACATCTACACGGTCATTAATGTGCAGTAGTTACTGTACACTTAGTTTAGTACTTGCTTAAAGAAATATTAACTAAATCTGCAGTAACTACAATTACTGCACAGTAGCACTGGTGCACAGTTTTTTTGTGATGTTTACTGTGCAGTACCCTAATACTATGGTGCAGTAGCATATTAGCATGGTTTTTGCCCAGCATGCTACTGTGCAGCATTATTAGGCTACTTTGGACTAAGCCTCTCATGTAGACCCATCTACTGTGCACCAAATTCTGTGTCCAATTACCTTTGTGTTAAATCAGCCAGATATTAGCACATGAACAAGTTAACATAAAGTAAGGTGTCCATTTACAGAATCAACTACTACCGTCTAACTGACAGAGTACTTTCACAAAAGGGTAAACGCCTCTCGGTTACTGTGGAGCCAAAGCAGGCATATATGCACTTACCAGAGTAGCTGACATGCTCTAGATTCATACATTAGCTTGCCTCATGGTAATGTGTTTGTGAACCCATTGCCTCAATGTTAATGAAGATATTGGACAGATCTAAGTGGAAGCCAAACTACTGTAACTTCAAAACCCATTTCATTCCAGTTTAAATTTGCAGCAGTTTAGTTTTTCTATACTTGTATAGGAGGAAACAGATGAAAAGGCTACTTTAGTTCACCTGACATGTGAGTGGCAAGTTCCCTCTACTTTTGAAATAGTTTAATGTTACATCTGTCCACTGCAAAAGCATTTGAAAATGCATTTTGAAACGTTGACAAGCAAGTCCAAGCAATCATGCGTGTCAAACAAAATATTAAATCAGATTGGGATATATGATTTGACTTTGTATTTCTGACATGTTATCTGAAATTGGTCAGTTTTTTCCTTGTTTGCACTCTCCAGTCTCTTGACTGTTATGAAATGGGCCTTTCTTTGTGGGAAAGGCTATTTTATTTCATTATTTCTTATGCTGCATCTATTCCAGGCAACTTGCACAGACCTAGGATTCTTATATTTGATTCAATTGGATTGGTGTGAGGTTTCCAAAGCCCCTGAAATTGCTATAAATTTCCTATGACAGAATCCAAGGGTATAATGAGAGAGAGAGCGCAATTCAGATTAACCCGTGTTTTACAGATGAGGAAGTGTATGTATTATACCTCTGTTTTATGAGGCTGAGGTGATTTTTACTAGCTTCTTAAACTTGCTTAAAATTATTGAGCAGTTCTGTAATTTTTGAAATGCTATGAATTGAACCTGAGGATTAAGAATGTGAGCTGAGTTGGTTGTAATTGTGCCAGTAGATCACATGATAAAGTTTGTGTCTCCTGAGTACACAAGTACTTCCAGTGTAATGTTATTTGTATTATAGCAATGTCCCTATGGCCCCATTGAATCAGAGCCCCCCTTCCTCTGGGCTCTGTATGAACAGCATATAGTTTTATAGTTTCATAGATGTTAGGATCAGAAGGAACCTATTAGATCATCAAGTCCAACCCCCTGCCCTGGGCAGGAATGAGTGAAGAATTTTTTTCCTGATGTCCAGTCTATATTTCCTCTCTTCCAGCTTGTGGCCATTATTTCTAGTTACCCGGACAGGCATCCTTGTAAACATTGTATCCCCTATTTCTTGCTGGCCCCCCCGATGAGTTTGTAGGTGGCCACAAGATCACCTTTCAGCCTCTTCTTGTGGAGGCTGAAGAGGTTCAGGTCTCCCAATCGGTCCACATAGGGATTTTTCTGTAGGCCTTTAACCAGACGAGTGACCCTCTGAACCCTCTCCAGGCCATCCACATCCCTCCAGAAGTGCAGTGCCCAAAACTGTTCGCAGTACTCCAGCTGCGGCCTGACCAATGCCACATAGAGGGGAAGGATCACCTCCCTAGACCTGTTTGTCATACACCTACTTATGCAAGAAAGGGTGTGGTTAGCTTTACTTATTACCTCTTCACACTGGTGATTCATGTTCATTCACCCTGGTGACTCGTGTTTATATATGACCATTCCTTTCAAGAAGAGCTTATAACTGAATTTCAACAAAACTCAGCAAATGAAAGAACGATGAGGAAATTATGGAGCAAGTATGGTGGGGGGAGTCAGAGATACTGGTTGTGTATACATTTAACAAGACTGTCATTCTCTGTGTGCTAATACATGTATACAGACACTTGCCCCACTAGGAAGAATAATGCTTTTAATACATTGTTACTGTAAATGATCGATCATGTGACTTCGAGGTTAGTTTTCTGTAAATATCAGTGACAGTTAAACTCAATCACATAAGTAGTAGCAGAAAACCTACTGGGGAAAAATCTGGGTGTTTCATATTCATTTGGAATTCTGACCTTTTGATTTGCTGAAAGCTTTTTTGCAGTTTTTGCCCTATATCAGTTATGAGCACACATTTAACAGATTTGGAAGTTCAACAGAGGAATAAATGAGTCTCCCTTTAAAGAGTTTTTGACCCCTCTAGTGGTGGTGCTCACCATGGTACATAAAATAGCACATGGGCGACTGGTGCACCAGCGCTCTTAGAGGGTGCATGTGCACCCCATGCACCCCTACGCATCACTACTGGAATCACAGAAAATGAGAACTGGAAGGGACCTCCAGAGGTCATCTGGTCCAACCCCCTGCTCAAAGCAAGACTATCCCCAACTAGATCATCCCAGCCAAGGCTTTGGATATTCAAGCCTTAAAATCCTACAGGGATGGAGATCCCCTACCTACTTGACATATAAGCCAATAAAAATTAATTTTAGTAGCAGGATGTATGTGGTTAGGCCTTGCATGTTTGCATATATTTAGTAAACATGATTATTTGGGACCCAACTGAGCCTCTGTGGCTTTTTCACATCTTTATTATTGTGCAAATCGCAACAGACAGTACTCTTAAACACCTCCAAAAAAGAGTTTTTTAATCTCATTTCAGACTCCTTAAATAAAAAAAAAAATTAAATTAGAAATCTTGCAAGGTGTCTACCACTGTCTGTTCAAGACAGCCTGGAAATATTGTAAAAATAGCTTCTCTAGTGGTATTCTTGCTGCATTTACTTTTAGACCTGATTAGAATCTAGCTGTGCAGATATGCACAAAAACAATGGAAAGAATATAGGAGGAAAGTTAACCAAACTTTTCAGTTGGCAAAAACCTGGATTTAGATTCAGAGTGAAATTTGGGCAAAGGTCTCCAGCCTGACCTGGTTTGATTATCAGCAATCAGCAGCCCTTACATTTTTTAAAGAATTTTTACATTAGAGGCTATAATTTCTCCTTCGAGCGCAAAAAGATAGTGGGGCTGCACTTCAGGAGGCGATCATCATTTCCCAAAAAATCACCTTTTTATTGAATTTTGCTCTCGCTGTTTTCCTTAAAAGCCTCTTATGATAGGATTTTATCAACTGAAAGCCCAGATTGTGATAATAAGTGCAGCTGGCCATTGCTTTAGCATAGACCCTAGCTGTTAGATTCAAACATTAGCAACGAGCCACTTCAATGTAATTTCGGCAACCCTAACTTAATATTGCACGTAAAGCATTATAATTCACTACAAGTGCTTAGTGGGTGGCAGCAAATTTATATTCATTAATGTTCTGTCTGTTGCGCTCATAATGTTCTTCTCCTTAGAAACAGGAAAAAGATGAAAATAACTTAATATCAAATATAATATGACATACATACAAAAGAGGGGGAGAGAAATTATGCCATTTGAACAGAAAATGAGATGTATTTGTTATTCTGCCAAGGTACTGGTTCTAAAAAGGCTATAGAATATGCTTAGTTCTCTCCTAATGTAATCACTGGATCTCTCCAGATTAAATATTTAAGACACATTTACCTAAAATTAAAATAGTGTCATTCTTTTGAATGGAACGGTGGGAAAGAAATCTAAAATAGACCTGCTTCCAATGGAGGGTAAAAAATTGACTGCTCCAGTGGTTTTCACAGCAATCCCTCAACTTTAAACTCTCCTCCACTCCTGGCTCAAAGTAGAAGAGAACTCAGCTGCCTCTTGCAACTTCAGTTTTCTATTTGGCAACAAAGCAAGATATTTTTTTGACTAAGCTATCAATGTCTCCCTCATGTGCTCACTTGAATATTTCTCCCATCTTAAGAGACCAATTAAGAAGAAGAAATCAACCACCCAACTTCTTAAATCATATTTAGATAGCACATTTAACAAGATACACTGCCTGGTGATTTGTGCAGTCACTTAAGTCTTGATGCTCACATAAATGTTTCAGAATACTTGAGTTGGAGAAACCAAGCATAGATCATAATTCCTGTAGCCACTACCTTAGCTACCATGCCAATATGGATTTATTATTTAATAAATGGGCCACATCCTTCTCTTGTTCTTGACAGAAGATGCTGAATTGGAATTCAAACTCACCCCCTTTCAGCACTTGTTTTTCTTGTTGGAATTACCAAGAGTAGCTCACAGTTCAGCCAAAGCTATCACACGCAATTTGGCTGGCCCTAGGGAAACCTTGCACGGCACCCCTCCATCTTGTACCTGTTCAATAGACCAGAGTATCCCTACAGATGTTGCCAATGGTAGAACTTCTTCTTCCACCGTAGTGGAGTATGAGCATATCTCCAGTTGAATAAACCTGATGGGATTTCTTTTGCAGCTTTACAAACAGCATACAGTGACCTCGGCCAACTATGAGTTCCCCCAAAGAACGAACTCATGTAGGGCAAACTTTCTTCATATGTCCTAATTCCCACATGAAGCACACGCCGTGTGGGCTCCCCTCTACATTGTAGGGAAGTATCTGTTGGACTTTCCCTTAAAGTGCCAAGGTGCCCCCATCGGTCTTCCATCTGATTGTCTCTCATGTGAAAGGAAGGCCACTCCTATCTGGAACATTAACTAAAGATTTAGATGCAGATGTGAAAATGTAGTGCAGTCAACCAAATTACCCAACAGTTAAAAAAAAAAAAAAAAAAAAAAAATGGAATTTAGAAAAACCTTCAATTAAAAGCAGCAATGTATCTCTTGGCTTTCCCACCAGCCAGAAAGCATCATAATCAAATGTAGATGTTTATGGATACTAATGGTTTATCCTCACAATTGTCCTTTCATACCTACTATCAGACCAATCATATTAGCCAGAAAATGTCATGGTGCATAGTGCTAGCACAACTTGGTCTCTTTAAGGAAAATGGGCTCCTTATGAGTTTGTGATAATTCCTGTGATAACTGTGCAGTTCTTGAATACCATCAGTCTGAGGCCTAAATTAAAAAGGTTGTAGAAATGTACCCCATTAATAAGATTTGCATTCCACGTCAGCCTTCCTTCTGATAAAAGTTTCAAAAAGCCAGTCAGTCTTGCAGGTTTATTCAGTGCCAGCTAATTAAGTTACCCAGTGTAATTAATCTTAGAAATAGAAACTAGTCGAGTGTTCATTTTTGTTTAATCAGATTATTAATAATACAAATAGTCTTTTAATTAGTCTTCCAGTGTACACCTCCCTCCACACAAACACACATTTTGACTTCCAAAACACATTCATCAAAGTTCAAGTACTTGTCTCAAGAAACCCCTTCCCAACACTCCTTTGAATTGGCTGCCCTTGCCAGCAAACTTTCTTGGATTTCATCCAAAAAACTCCCTCACAGATTCTATAGCATTACAGCTGTCCTATCCCTTTCCCATCAAACTTTTCACCCTTTAGGAAACTTTGTTCAGCTCTGCCACCTGATTGATTACATTCCCCAAAATGTTGGTTCAGAGACTTTTGACTGCCATAAACAAAATCCAAATAGGTCTCATCTGGGAAGCAATCCTTTCATCAACCCAAAGCTGGGCGATACCTTGCTATCTCAAGTTCTACTGATATAAGAGTTATCACTGCACCCCTTTGTGCTCTGGGTCCCTACAAAGATTAGAGAGCTGGTTATTGCCAAAGACCTTCATGGTAAACCCAATACTTGTTCACCATTTTAGATGTGGACCTGTGTTCACAATGGGATGTGGACCAAGCCTCAGTGGGAATAGATTTTAAAATGTTAAAAACTGAGTCAATACTACATAAAGGAATGAGAAATTGCTGGAGGCCCCATTTCAAATGAATGGTAACACTCATGTCCTTGAATGTTTGTATTATTAACCAAGCTCATGGAGTTCTCAGTGTGTGATATATATCGCCACTAGTATATCTGTCCTGGCCAAACTCCACTTCTAATTACCTTCTGCATACCTAAAATTATCCTGTGGTTTCATTTGAGTATGTTATATTTCCTCACTTCCTGCCCTCAAGCTACTGTGTAATATTGCTGCATACTTGAGCACTGCTTTTTCTTATCCTAAGACAGATGTTTCTCAGTGGTGAGGTAAAGCAATTTCTCTGTTAAGTTTATACAGGATTTCAAATACAAAATTATGCGTGTATGTGTACACATGTAATATAGCTTATGATGAAGTAGGCTGTAGCCTACAAAACCTAATGCCTCTCTGAATGAGTTAGTTTAGACAGGTACACTATGTCCTGCCTTCTGCATCAAACTATTGGGCAGGATTGCTGCCAAGATGGGTTGATTCCCATTAAGGAATAGGTATTTTCTAGGTTTTCAGAGAGACAAACTGCTCTTCATTCCCTAGTAAGTTGCCCCTGTGCCTCCTGGTAAGTTTGGGAAAAACCCCACAGATACTTATTTTGCAGGTTTTTATTGCCGTAGTGTGAGCTTTGCACTTGAAAGAGATTATACAGCCCCAAATTTTCACATAGGTTAGGTAGAGACTCTGAAAAGGCCTGAGCCAGAATAGATCTAATTTATGTGGAATAATTTAGATCAGCAGTGAACAGAACACACATTTGCCCTTTGGTGTCGGGGCAAATCTTAGAGAGGGTTCTGCCATTTTTCAACCAGTCTGTGTGCACCAAACTTCTGTTCTTTTATGCATCTAGACTGGTTTTCTGTCCCAAACTTCTGTTCTGTTAAGGCCAGTTTCCAATCACTTATACTAGTAAAACTGTAATATCTCTACCTAGACATCAAGTTTAAATCCGTTGGCTAGGAAATATATCCATGCCAGGAGAGGGAAAAATATTACATACATCAGAAAGAATAACTTAATAAACTGAATAAGAGAAACTCTTTTGTAAAGAATCCTCCATCCAATCAGAGAGGAGTATAAATAATATTTTGCACCGGTAAGTACCTGCACCTGAAGAACTTAAAGCAATACAGTGTTTGGATGCAAAAAGGTACTATGGCACTCATTTTGTGGATGGGCACGTTATGGCTCAGAGGGTGTCTACAAGTGCTATTATAGTGCTTGAATAAACTACAGAGTTTATTGCTCCAGAGTTTTTTGCTCCTGGGATCAGCCTGCCAGCCCAGGGCTGCTCCCACCAGCTCAACATGCTGCAAAAGGGCTGGTTGGGGCATGAGGGAGCTTCAGCACAGGGCTAGCTGGCAGGCAGCCCCTACACTGAAGCACCCTCATGCCCCAGCCAGCTGGGCAGCATCTACACGTGTGCTGCTGTGGAGTTTTTCATTCCTCAGCAGGATAGTACTTGTAAATACCCCTATTAGGCTGGAATAAACTAATTTACTCCCGCTGCGGAGTAAATTAGTTTATTCCAGCCTAATGGAGGCACACGTGTAGACACCAAGACATTTACTGTGCCGCTAATTAGTCAACTGCGCAGTAAACATCTCATGAGTAGCAGACATGCCCCCAAGTTCCCAATGACTCAGAGTAAAAAATAGGAATGACCTGAATCAAAGTTCCCTAGTTTGACCCTTATATTGCACTGGCTCACTCTTTCTGTAAATGGTGTACTGTATCTTGATAACAGACTGCATGGGAATAATTGCTATATATACTACTAATGATGGAGAAACACTGAAATTAGCATAATGGCATCTCTGAGCACAATGGAATTAATTAGGGATGTGTTAAACCATGGAGATTATACACACAGTATGTTGAATGTTAAAAAAAATGCAGCAACTAAGTTATTATATGGCCATAAGAGGCAACACTTACAGTCTGCAACTTAACTGCATAGCTCTCAGCACATAGATTCTCTTTTCAATACTGTTTAAATATAGATGAGTGGCTCACAAAAATGGTAGAATTATTCAGTTCTTTGTTATTGATAAAGTACTTACAAAGGTCGCCGATGCAGCGCTTTATAGATGATAAATATTCCCAACAGGAGTATCTACTGACAAAAAGGTACCCTGACCTTTTATCCATTGCAGAATGACTTCCTGGGTAGCAGCAGTCCCATTTTGTTTTTTGGTCTCCCATGAACTTTAAGGATAGCTTTTATTAATCACTGCAGGAAAAAAAAGTCAGCAACATAGGAAAATGCAGCAAGAGACTTACCGCAACACTGCTAGCAGGAGAAAAGTGAAGTACTCTATCACTGATGGAAGCAATGTAATAGGGATGTCTTTCACATCATTATTTGCTTTATTAACACCATATTATAGGCACTGTTCTATTCACTGCGGTGAAGGCAAGATGCATTCCTATTCAACCTGCTTTTTTTAGTGGAAAGACTGCAAAATGTATATACAGCCGTACACATAACTTTATACATATAAAATGCAGAGAGACAGGTGCAAACAGACAACACCCAGGCACTGCATGCTTAGTCAGAAGGAGGCCCTCAACATATCGTAGTCTGAAAAATCTCAAGACATTTTTCAACTGGTTTTATGTTTATTGGAAGCCTGAAGTTTGCATTTGTTCAGGTTGGGCCAGAGTGAAGTCATTCGACAGCAGTGCTTGTTTATTACCCAATATCTCACATATCCTGTATACACTGTAATTTTTATATAAAATCTTCAAAAAGTGCAGGATTATTTTAAAATATTATTGATATTACCAGTATCGGTTATAGAAGACTGATTCTCTTAGTTACCCTCAGTCCAAGTTGACAAGTCTTGGTAGGAAGGGAAAGCTATACATACAGTTAGAAACCTCCAAAAATTACTTGAACTATTTTTCTGTATGCAGTAATATCACAGTATTGGGATCCAATATTTCAGTTCCAACCAGGGGTTTGCTGGCCATTAGAAAATCTGAGAATGTCATTATATAGGGGTGTAAACCAGAAATAGGGTGGTGTAATAAAGAAATGCATAGTAATAGCAAAGTGTGGTTTGTGTGCACCTGCCTTTGAACTTGATTAATCAAAATTCCTTTTCTCAACATCCTGCAGTCTGCAAAATCATATTGTTGCAGAGTCATATCCGAATCATTATTTCTGCAGAATGACACCACATGACTAAAATCTATTGAAGTTCATGAATCTACCGTGACCTCCAGCAGGTGAGGCTTTGGCTCACAACACATCCCACATCTTTCTTTCACTAAACAAGGCTTTGTCGTTTTTGACTCCTTGTTTTCTATGTTTGCTATTTTTTTGCACTTTTCTAATCTATCCGGCAATCAGCCACAGCAGATCTATTACTTGTCAAGAGAATTCCACGTGCATGCTTAGATCTTTCCCCTACCCGCATTATACATTACTAAGGTTTCAGGCACAGCTGATGGGCCTTTGGAAGAAGGCTAGTGGTGCGGAAAGTCAGCTTGCTCTGGCAGTGAGCTAGAATTAGGCACCCGCTTTGACATTTGTCTCTTACAACGCTCGGTGTAGGGGTTTTGTTCGTTTGTTAGTGATGCTTTGAGCCCTAGGAGAATATAGCATCACAGCTTATAAACACTAAGGTGAAAAGGAGCCAGCAAGTTCCCCAAAGGCATCGCGTTCCCAGGCAGGGCTGCTTGGAACGAAGTGATTTTTGCTTACTGCATTACACTGGAAACATCTTTCAATACATTTCCTTGGGGTCCTATATTCCTGTAACAGGTTTCTCTCTCAAACAGAATTAAGCACTCTATCTTATTGAGCAATCACACATGCATTTAAAAGACCTAATAATCATTACTTTTGGCTGACTGGCAGGAGCTTATATGACAGGTTTATTCCTGATTAATTATGGGTTGTGCAGGGCATCACTATAAATGCTGGATCCATGCAGTGCTTTGTGAGATAAATATGTTCTTCAAACAGGCTCAAGATTTCATCCCAAAACCTTTGCTCCCATGTCAATCACTTGCAGTTCCACAGAACACTGTGCTTGCTTGAGAAAAAGCATACATGAATAGGGGAATACTGGTGCAGACCTCTTTTCTTCTATCACTGTCTTCCTTATGGGGCGTTCTGGCTCTTTGTTGTTAAATGCGTTGTTGCTGCATTGATTTCTAGCCATTCTATTTAGCTATCCTGTCACCTGAAGGAAGGTATGAAACTACTGCTATGACATCCTACTGCTATGACATCCAGTGCTGTAGCAAGGCAGGGGGCCAGCAGGGCAACTGTTCCAGGTGCTGAAGTAAAGGGCGCCAACAGGTGCTGCCCAGCCAGGGCAGGGTGTGGGGCAGAGCCGTGAGTGGCTCATTGGGGAGGGCACGGGGACATGGGGAGGCCAGCTCCCACAGCTGCATGCACTCCCGGGCAAGCATGGGGGTCATGTGCCCCCCCAGATCTGTGCACAGGGTGAGAATGGGCTGCCACTGCTGGCTTTTCCCCAGTCACCAAACTTCATTGCTATGGCACTGATGACATCCTATAATTCCAGGAACAGGTTTCTGAGTGGTGGGCCTCTGTCCCTCTAAATTTGGTGGATTAATTAAGTATATTATATATGAAATTCCTAGCTTGGAACTTGTAGATTCATTTTCCTGGCTGAATTTGTGGGTGCTTCAAGGTTGCATTTCAGTACTCTCTGCTTGAAGACCGGTCGCACAAGAAACCTGGAAACCAAACTTACAAATTTCACTGCAGAGAAATCTTACCCCCCAGACAGCAGTAGGTACAAACTGGATTGAAGAGTAGAAACAAATAAAGCGGATGCTTATGGTAGGACGATCTCTTTATTCTCTTAGCCAAATACATCACAATGGGCATGTCTACACATGCATTTAGGCACACCTAAATTTAATGTGCATTAGCTTAATGCGCATTAAGGCAATTTAGGCTCGCGTCTACACACGCACACATTAAAGTGCATTAACACCATGTGTGCAGACTGACGTGGAACTAAAGTTGGCCCCATGTCAGTCCATACAGTGTTAATGCACCTTAGCATGTCTACATGTGTGTTAATGTGCACCTTAATTTGATACCTGTTTTTGCAGGTATCAAAGATAGGCACAAATAGCCTAAAATTGCCATTTTTAAGGCACATTAAGGGCGTGCACTTGTAGACGTTTGCCCTTAATATGCTTTAAATCAGAGTAAAGCGTCTTAAAGCGGTTCGTATAAATGTGCCCTATGGCTACAACAAGATTACAGTCCATGGGCCAAAATCAGCTATGGTGTAATCCCCTGGAAACTAAGAGGGTTTCTAACAAGGATAAAATCTGGTCCTGTGCCACAGTGCAAAGGACTAATCCACACAGCAACAGACAAGGGGCTGGGAACTTTTGGACCCAAACAGTGGAAGAAAGAACTACTGGAGTGCCAGTCGCCATTCCCTACTCCCAAAGCACCTGACACCAATTAAAGCTGTAATAGGGTAACTCCAACATGCATCATTGGCAGGGGATTGATGCTGAGTGTAGCTCCACTCCAGCTCCAAGGCTCATCCTGAAAGCTAACTAGAAAAGGCTCTCTTACTGTCAATAGCTACTACTCTGCAAGCAAACATACTGCTCCCTCATACAGCTCCTACATCCTAGGAAACCAAACATTTAGAGCATCTATTCATGAGGGCTGTCACAATAGGTCTAATTCTAACAAGCTGTAATATAACTGGGAGCAAAGGTACAGTTGGCTTAGATGGGAGATCAGTGCTTTCTAAAATGGCCTGGGAAAGGAAATATGTCTATCACCATATATTTTATTGAAGTTTGATTCAAAGAGCAACGCTGGTGATTTAACATAAACGAAACACATTTTTATAATCCTTATCAAATGTTCAGTCACGAGATCAGCATAAAGCACAGCTTATTAAAATGGATAAGAGGGGGATTATGTGATTCACATTGTCAAGAAAAGAAATGTATTTAAAATACAGAGATTCTTTAATCTGTCACTCAGAAAGCACTGCACACATTGCCCATAGAACAAGGATTGTGCAACAAACTTTTAATCAGACAGGTCCTAACAAAGAGCATAGCAAAAGGATTCTTCCTAGTCCACAAAATAAGCTTTTAACAAAATAATCCTGATTGCCTGTCAAACTTTGATGATATTAGTTTAGTGACAGTGATATAAGTATTAACTACTCTTTGCAAGAAAAGTGCTGCGTTTAAGATTTCAAAGAACCTACATGTGGGTCTAAAAATGCTTCGCATATCTAATTTTTTTTTTTTTTTTTTTTACCAAAGAGATCTAAGATTTGTGCATGCAAATGGTTGCAAAGCTTTGAGTCCGTGTGAATAAAGACCATTCTTGAGCAATTTGGGGCCTATATACATCCCAAATAAGACATCTCCAAGAAACAAAATGTTCACTGATATGTAAATTTAAACCATAATGAAACTTTTTTTTTTATAGATTAGCTATAGATGTCTCTCAATTGTAATGATACTGACCCCATTTTGTGAAAGAACTTTGGAGCCTGTGCAATATTAAAAGTATCCATCAAGAAATTGATTTCCTCATTTGTGGTGCCTGTAGGAATTTAAGTAAGGCAGGTTGCTTCATTATAGAATATCCACCTACTTATCAGCATGAAAATTATACTCCTGTGCCAGACACTCATGTGCCTTAACAGCAAACATCACTGCCATATGTTTAGCGTGGGCAGTAAATGTAGTATGATGACTGCACATGCACATTAGTGGAAATGAACACAGTACAAACTGTTTCACTCAAAACCTGACAAATCTTATTTTGGTAAAATAAAATCTTTGTTCCTGGAGCAAGATCTTTATAAAAACTGAGAAAAATATATTGCAAGGGTTTGTGTCCAATGAGCCATGATGAATTTTCATGAAAGTCACATGTACATACAAGATTAAAACCCGCACTTCAAAGAGTTAAAAAAAAAAAAAACCCCAAAAAACCACAGATAACTTTCACATTAGACTTTCAAAGTCTTTGTTGAAAATAAAAATTCTCTTCTCATCTTTCTGACTGATCGGCTTGTAAACTCTGAATTGCATGTCAATCATGACACATCAAGGATGCTACATACCAAGAAGTTCTTTAAACATATTCTTCAAGAACATAATTAGGAACACATATTTTATATACACTTTGAAACCTGGTTGCCATTTGTAATGTATGCAATAACATTGAACAGATTTGTAATAATGCCTATTGCTTTTAAGATGTATTTTTCTTTGAACCGGGTTTGTTCTAAATACATGCTACATAGGTTTTAGTGTACTTGGTTCCTTATTATTGCTTCCATTGCTCCAGAAGGACCAACACTGCTAAATCTGAGTTTAAATGACATCTGCTGAGGCAACTATAATCAGAACAATATGACTTAGCTATGGAGCCCAGACTTATGTTGACTTCTTTATGTGCACATAAATTCACCTGTACAAATAGAGGGTGAAAAAACAATTAGCACAATCCAAATGATGAACTATTATAACTTAAATATAGGATTGGCCCTTAAACGTATGCTTCGCAAGGCCACATACCCAGGTAATAGTGCAATATATATGGAGTATCAACAGATAGATGTCATTTATATGAGTAACACATCTGGGTGGAAGAGTCTATCATTCATGGTATGATAAAGAAGTTTCATTATGGTTTAGCCTCAGTAAGTTTTTTTTATTTTTTGGGAACCTACGTCAACTTTCATATTACATCTCCTAGTACCAGCACAGACCCTACAGACCAGCCCTGCAGTACTCATCTGGCCTGCGGGGCCAGAAAAGCTGAGCTCCACTGGTCTGTGTGATCCAGCTACTCAGGTAAGGAGGAAGCAAGACCTTCCCATTTAAAACACATGTGGTGAATTATGAAGTTGGCTGGTAGGTGTATATGGAAGGAGTACTGGGAGTGGACTTTTTTTGGTTTTAAATTTTTGAGGTACTGAGTTTCACAGCATAGCAGATCTGTATCTCAGTAAGGTTCATCAAAGAAGCTGAATTTATTTCTGCTAATAAATTGTGAGTTCTGGTCTGACCTTGAATTAGCCATGAGCAGAAGGTTGGGACTTCCAAAAAAAGATGAAATGGGAAAGACTTTACAAAAATTGGGAGGAAACCCCCTCAAAGAAGAAAACTTAAGACCCTGCAAACATTATGCATATGAAAATGTGATGGCCCACGCATTATTCACATATAAGTGTTTACATGTTGGGGCCAAGGATGAGTCTCTATCTTCAGAGATTACTATTAAATAAAAATATTCCTTTATTCCTCCATGCCCATGCACCTGAAATTTTATTGTCAGTGGGGAGCATACTAAAAGACAAGACTTTCAATTTCCAACATTTAGGCTAGAATTAGAAATTAAATAGAGTAATAACGAACCATAATAATGTTACGCCTTCCTTAAAATTCAGTTACTGCAACAATGTTATATGGCTTTAACTTTTTATTAAATCTTGAAAAACACGAAGTCACAGTACAAGTAATTAACTTACCAAAGAGAAATGATTAAGTCAGTAGATCTGCACAGGGTAATAATTATGGATGTAGAATACCAAATTTGCATGGAGCAGAAAGGCAGAGATTGGAAAAAGCCTAGTCCATGTTGTGGAACAACCAGGTAACCAAGCTGCAGCAATTGCTACAGTCCTTGAAGCAGGACAGTTTTTATATGGTTATCTGGAATCTGTGCACAAGCAGAACTTCTTCAGGAAGTGGTCTGTCATATACATGTCCCAAAACAGTGGCTTTCTGGTCTTTCTGCTTCTTAATCATGACTTCATATTGTGACTAGGTCTAATGTATTTTGGCCTTTTCATTAGTGAAGAACTGGGAAAACAAGGTTCATCCAAAAAGTTCAGTCCGGCATCCTAATCAAGGCCAATGACTCAATAGCTTTAGTTGAAGGTTTGGCTGAGTGGGGAACGGGGTGGCATTTTGGGGGTGAAGGAATGGGTCTGTGGTTGTTTAAGGCCAATTTTTAGTATTTGTAAATGTGCTACCTCTTTTCACAAAAATAACAGGTTATATCTGTATGACTCCAATCACTTTGCATGTAATAGTGAACCAACAAAATGAAAGAAATGAGGATGCATGGTAGAGGTGATATGTTTTATTAAAGCAACTAGATTTCTGCAAACAACATTTTTTAATTGCAAGCTTTTTGGCAAACTTGCAATTAAAGAATTTTTTTTTGCAAAAGCTAGTTGGTCTAATAAAAGATATCACTTCTACCATGAGTTCTGATTCCTTTTGCCTCTAGACCAATACAGCTATAACCTGGATACAAGGGCTGTGTGAAGCTTCTGTCCCTGATTCAATCTGGCGGAGATTCAGCCTGATTCAGTGGCCAAATCTCTGAATCCAAACTGAATCAGAGGACCCTTTAATCATGCCAAATTCAATCAGAACCCTCCGAATTGATTTGGAGAGATTCAGAAAGATTCAGAGATTCAGACAGAGATAGCTTTAAATGTTTTTTCTACATACCTCTAGGTACCAGGAGGCTCATGAATTCTGCGATGCTGGGGTGGACGGAGCGTCCCACAGGAGCACAGGCGGCTCCACTGCGCACTCAGCAGCAGCCCCAGAAGTGGACCAGAAGCACTTCTGGTCCACTTCCCGATCTGCTGGGGAGCGCACTGGTGGGCCCCCCCACAACCCTCCCAGCTCGGTGACTGGTGCCTCCTGTGTCTGAGGGGACACCTGGGGTCCGAATCACCAAGCCGGGGAGGCAGGGCCCCAGCAAACCCGGAAGTGGACCGTAAGTACTTCCAGCCCACTTCTGGGTTCACCGCTGAGCACATGGAAGGCCCCCCGCACTCCTGTGGGACACTGCATGTGCCCAGCATTACAGAGATCACGAGCCATGCCTGCTACCTCAAGGTATAGAGAAAAAACTTTTAAAGCTGTGTCTATGTCCAAATCACCGATTCTCCGAAGCAATTCATTCTTCTGCTAACTATTATAATGCATCATGCCATAATTTTGTGGTTAGTAAATATACTATACTTGGTGTACATTGCTTTCCTGCTGTTAATTACCTTGTCATCTTCCCATTCCTTAGGTAAGAAGTAAGCATTCAAAGTTGAGGAGACAGCACACCACACTGGGTCACCACAAACAGCTGTTCAATTAGTTTCATTATGTGTGTGGGCGTTAGTGTGAGTTTAGGCATGCCGTTTCCTCGGGTGAATTTTTAGCCAGAACATTTATAACATTGATGAAACAACATTTTTCCAGTTTGATTATGTAACCCGGGCTGTACTCCAAGAGGTACCCCCTCTCCAATTGAATGGATCAAAGCAGGTGTACAAGCGCTGTGGGAGGTGTAGGGACTCTCCTCCAGCTATAGAGCAGAGCCAGACCACCAATGGGGACTTAAACATATACCTTTTAATGAGAAAACAGTACTGGGAACATAACCAGTAATAAACCAGGGGGTATAGGGGACACTACCACACCCCGAGGGGGCAGGATTCAACAAAGGTTAGACACGTACAATCATAGACATATTCATTCAGTTGACAAAAGACAGGATTAACCCAAATATAAAACACAAACAGCAGAACAAACAATACTGGTTGGTAAAATATAAAAGGAACAAAATATAAAATGTCAAATAACAAGGTATATAGGGCCTAGGTACCTGGAGGGGGAGAAAGAGGGAAAACACAATGACCCCTTTCCACTGCAACAAGGATTTCTCCCTGTTACTTCACTCACCCCAAGTCACCCCAGCTGGGACTTGAACTCATCTCTCTCACATAGTATGCAAAAACTCTACCACATGGCCACCAGTGCGGGTACTGCTCCAAGCTACTAGGGGTCTTGACCTTCCAGGAGCCCCAGCCTCACATTGAGCTGCCTGGCCTCTTATTGGAGGAGCTGGAAGCAGAGCTGGGAACGTCTCAGGTCGCTACTCAGATCCTTGCTGGAGCTGGGGAACTTCTCCCGCTGGCCGCACGCCACGCTGATGAGGGTCCAACTGCTGCCTGCAGGTCCCACTCCTTCAGGTGCTTCTGGGGCAACTGCTCCCGCCCCGCTAGCCCAGCTCTTTGCCAGCTCTTTGAGACTCCTTCCTTGTGGTCCCTCACTGGTCTCTCCTGAGTCAGCTGCACTGCCCCTTTTATCCCCCTCCAGGTGACCCAAGGGGCCAATCAGGGGCCATGGAGGGTGAGTTTCTGGGGCCTGATTGGTGAGGAAAGGGAATCCCAAGTCCTCCAATCATCGTTTACCCCTTCAAAGCCCCTGGGCCAAATCATTACCAGATTGGTGAGGAAAGAGAAGCCCAAGTCCTCCAATCATCTTTTACCCTTTCAAAACCCCTGGGCTAGGTCACTGCCAGCCAGCCTGTCACATCCTCCCCCATGGAACCCTTCACCGTCCCCAGTGAAGCACAGGCCTCAGCCTAGGGGACTACTGGACCCACGGGGCAGTGATGGGGACCTCTCCTGGCACTCCTAGGGCATCTTAGGTGAAGCAGCGGACTGGCCAAAGCTCCCGCCTTGGCTGTGGGGTGCGGTCTGGGACAGGATTACACAAGGGTCCCAGTGACTCAGGTTCCCTCGCACACAAGGAGTCTGCCCCACTGGCAGGTAAAGGCGTAGGGATGTTTGCGCCTTCGGTCTCACCAGGCAGGGCCCCACAAGTGCAGTCCCCATCTCTCCTTCGTCCTGAGGAGTGGCAGGTCCCAAGCTTGGGTGAAAGTCAGTAGGGTACCACCAGTCAGAGTCTGAGTCCTCAGGAGGAGCTGCAGGTACAACTGCTGGCTGGTGGCATGAGGCCTCCTTCTACGTGGAGAGCTAGGCCTCTCTTCTCACAGCTCTCTCGGGCTGAGGGGGCCCCACCAATTCGCCAATAGGCAGCAGGAGGTTCCGGTGGAACACGCAACTTTGACCCAGTCCAGACTCAGGGGAGATCTTGTATACTGGGAGGTCTCCCAGGTGTCGCACCACTGTATAGGGTTCAGCCCGCCACTGATCAGCGATTTTGTGTCTCCCAGTTAGTCCCAAGTTTCGCAGCAGCACCCGGTCCCCGTCTTGTAACCCTTGCTCATGAACTCGACCATCATAAAGACGCTTATGGTGTTGCTGGTTTCTTCCAGCAGTTTTGGCTGCCAATCGGTATGCACGACGCAGACGGTTCCGAAGCTGTCGTGCATACTGACCATGAGTCAAATGTTGTTTGTAGACTCATCTACCCCAAAGCACAAATCTATGAGTAACTGGGGCTCCCTCCCGAATATGAGTAAATACAGACTGACCCCCACTGCATCATTCCCAGTGGAGTTGTAGGCATGCACCAGGAATGCTATATGCTGGCTCCATAAGGCCTTCTGTTCCTGCTGGAGGGTACCCAGCATGTTCGAGAGAGTGCAATTGAAGCATTCAGTTTGGGGATCTCCTTGGGGGTGGTAGGGTGTAGTCCTCGATTTGTGTATGCCAGCCACTGTCAGTACTTCACGCAACAACCGGCTCGCAAAATCTCGCCCTTGATCAGAGTGGATTCTTGCGGGCAGCCCAAACACGGAGAACTACTTATCTCACAGTACTTTAGCAACCATTCTTGCTATTTTATCTCATGTAGGGAAGGCCTGGGCATATCAGGTGATGTGGTCTGTCACAACCAGCACATTCCCCTCCCCTTCTATGGCTAGGAAATTCATGCACACGAGCTCCATGGGTTTTGAGCTCTGGATGGCGTGTAGATAGGCAATTCGAGCAGGCAGGGTCTACCTCCACACACACCAATCACAGTGTGAACATTTAGTTCTTATGTCTTCAAGCATTTTGGGCCAAAAGAACCACTCACGGGCTAGTGCCAGGTTGCGCTCCACCCCCATGTGCCCAAAGTCATCATGCAAGGCCCGTAATGCAAGGGACTTATACTTCTGAGGGAGGACCAGCTGCCAATATTTCCATCCTTCTGGATCCTGCTCCTCCTGATATAGCACTCCATCAAACAAGCGAAGCCTTTCCCACTCCCTCAACGGGAGGTGGGCTGCTGGGGTAGCATTATTAAGGGATGTGGGGTGGGTATTCCCTGATCTCCGGGCACGCAGCATCTCTCACACATCCGGGTCCTGTTCTTGTGCTGTCTGCCATTCCGTGGCTGTGACGTGGGGCAATGAGGAGGAAGTCAACATGGTGTACTGAACCCAGGCCTGTGGGATCCCCTCAGGGGGCAAACCCAACACCTCAGCCATGCAAACAGTACTTTCCTTCATCCCCACAGGGTCTTGTAGCTTCAGGTCACAAATGGTCTTCACTGTCTTGGGGCTCCAAACACTCCCAGGGTTGCTGGGGAGTTGTGGAGACAGGGCATCAGCATCCATGTTCTTTTGTCCCGCTCAATAGTGCAGGCTGAAGATGTAGTTGGCTAGTGCTGCAATCCAACGTTGGCTGGTCGCATCCAACTTACCGCTGGTGAGCACATAGGTAAGGGGATTATTGTCTGTCCACACCTGGAAGGTGGCTCCATATAGATAGTCCCAGAATATCTCAGTGATGGCCCACTTGAGGGCCAGGAATTCAAGCTTGTGTACTGGGTAGCGCATCTCGCTGGGTGACAATCCCCTGCTGGCAAAAGCCACTGGTCGCCGGTGTCCATCATGCTCCTGGTACAGTACAGCCCCCAGTCCTGACAGGCTAGCTTCCGTGTGCAAAATAAAAGGGCAGTTGGGGTCAGCATATGCCAGCACAGGTGCCTGAGTCAACTGCCGGATCACCTCCTGGAAGGTATCTTCACACCATGAGTCGCACCGGGGACCAAAATGCTCTGCCCCTTTTATCCCCCTCCAGGTGTCCCAAGGGGCCAATCAGGTACATGGAGGGTAAGTCTCTGGGGCCTGATTGGTGAGGAAAGGGAATCCCAAGTCCTCCAACCATCTTTTACCCTTTCAAAACCCCTGGGCTAAGTCACTGCCAGCTAGCCTGTCACAATTATATTCTTAAATATTGATTTTAAAATGGGTTTTATTCGTTCCTTGATAAACTAGAGTATCAATCATGCAATTTCTTTTGACATCGAGTGAAATAAGAATACTGGGGGGAGGGAATGAAAAAGCACAGATATTGCTGAAGGTGTTTCTTCAAAGCTCTCTCACGAAAGAGACCACAGCACAGTGGGCAGCCCCACTGAAAATCACTATCATTTTCGATATCAGCTAAGAGTTATGGTCAACAGTGAGCCAGGCAAGATATTGTAAAAGGTCTTGAAATGGATTCTGTTATGGAAGCACAGTTATGAAATACTGTTAAGGAAACAAAGACTGAGTTTCTGAATCAGAGCAAATTTCAGACAAAAATCATCTTACAGTAGATGGGGAACCTACTACCATATTCATCTGTAACTTGCCCATACCTTTAGCTTATTTGTGAACAGGACCATGTAGCATTACAATAATTGAGGGGAAAATAATACCTAGCCATCTGATCAATTCTGCACATTTCCAGTTTCACCCAAGGTTTACCATGGTCATATACCAGTAATAACAATTTAACATAGGAATCAAACGAAGCTAAGCATGTTTTACTGAATTGCATAAAACACGTTCTATTCACCATAGAAACAGTGTGGCTCTTCAGAGGCATATCATGATGAGAGAAATTCATAAGCAGTCAGTTCTTCAGATTTAAAGAAGAGCTGGTTTAAAGCAGAATAGCTCCATTGATGTTAATGGAGTTATCCCAATTTCCATCTTCTGAGAAATAGGCCAAATAATTAAGGGGAAAAAGGAAAAGTGGTGAAACTTAGCTAAGTGTCATAATTAAGTGAATAAAGTGTCAATTTAAGCTGTTCAAGTATGTTCAATGCATTCGTATTTAGGTTAAAAAGATGACTATCCATCATTTGAGATCAGAAAGCTTCATGTGTAAATAAAGTATTTAATTAGATGCCACATAATAAAGACATTTTGACATTTTATGACTTGGTACATATCAATTTATCAGGCTCAAAACTAATTAGAATCTTTAAAATAGAAACAAATAGTAGCTCACTCTAAATCATTATTTCTCACAAAATGTATGATAAAAACATTTCACTTCATGATCTTTATTAACAAGTTTGAGTTCTACGAAGAATGTCTTGATCAGTAATTTTTTTTAAAGTTTTCAAATAAGGTTTATACATAATTTCATAAAAATGAAGATCTGGAGAGGCAAATGGCATTACTGTAACATTTCCCAACACTTGATATTTTTGAATAAATAATGTACTTGTTTCCAGAAATGGTAAATAATCTCTAGTCCTGCTATAATTTCAGTTTTATACCTTTATTCATTTCAAGAGGCTATATTAGCCCTATAATTATTGCCATAATTCATTCCTTATGTTGTTATGGTTTGAATGTTAACTTATCTGTAGTAATTATGCAATAGGCTGTAACTAACTGAAATATGAATATTGCTAGTTTGTCCCACTGTGTTTCAGATCTGCTACATAATTGTGAATGTTCACAACAGAGCAGTAATTGAATTACAGAACATTAGCCACATGATTATTATGATCATAAAGTACTGTCAAATGAGAGTCTGTGAAATAAAACCCCAAACTCAGGAAGTACCTACCAAGCCATACTTAGTGCTTCTAGATTTATCTGTTTATCTCGCATCCTATCACCCAATTCAAATAAAAAGTTTTAGAACATAACTGGTAATATCTTCCAGTAGAAATGTACATTAAAGAGTACATGGGCTTTGCATGAAAAACAACTTGGTTCCAACAAATGTTGACCCCCCTCCCCATCTTTTAGAATTTAGGCCAATGACTTACAGGACAGTACTCACACATGTAAACACAAGCATATGCCTAAGTGGTCTCAATACTGGGTCCTTCATAGTCATCAGAGCCACAACATATCAGAAAATACATCTGCTTTCATAGTGAATCTGTAAGCAACAAAACTATAGATATAATTCTCCTCTCAATAAATGTGGAGTGAAATCCTGTAGTAAGGTCAACAGCAAACCTCCCATTGCCTTCACTGGAGTCAGGATTTCATTTTCATTTGGCTCTCCTTCATGGGGTATATACAGAAGTCCCAGACAGTTACTCTTATTCATTATTTTAGTGGCATCTGTGTGCTCATCTAGACACAGCAAAAGCAAATATTTAGGGAAAACTTTTGCACCAGAATCAATCCATGGGTGAAATTCTGGGCCCTATGAAATCAATGGAAATTTTGCCTTTGACTTCAAAAAGGCTAAGATTTCTTCCGAGATATTTCAAGTCACTGCTTTTAGTTAGGGAAGTTCTACCATCAGGGTAAGCATTCCAACTATCAGCTAACTAGATAATCCTTTGATTGGTCATTTGCCTACGTGATTATTGTTGTCAGTGGCATTATAAGTGAGGCACCATGCAGAATTGTAAAGCCAAAGTCAGACAACATAGCTGGCACTCCAATAACCACAATTTCTGAAACATTATCGCAAGCAATTAGCCAGGATTCCCACACTAGATATTCCAGATCCGCAAATGTGAATTGATATTTCTACCATCAGCAACCAAAAATCCAGCCCTGGATTTGCCAAGGCCCCTTGGGAGCATGTTGAATCCGGATAGAGGTAATAGTTAAAATGAACTCTTCACCCATTGTGGCTTTCTGAGGCAGGCACCGACTGAACGTGAGCTGCTCCTCCACCACTATTCAGCTTTCATGGGCTCTTTTAATGTGAAAAGCTGCAGATCATTTGTGGTGAATAAAGCCCTAACGGATTACTCATTGTTAATTAAATAACCTGATTCTGTCCACTGAAGCTAATGCATTAAAGTATTTAATGTTTGTTTGGTAAACTGCTTTACTAAATGCTCCTTTGACTTTTATTGGTAATAAACATTAAGCATTTATGGCCTGTGAAAGCAGCTTCACATCTAGCTTATGCTGTTACTATTTACAGTTTGTTAATGAAATACCATTAACTTGCTCCAAACTGCAAGTTGTTTTTGTTCTACTCTTTAACTTTTATTATATAGTATATAGAATAAGCCAATGAAAATCACATGAGATATATAAGCACCAATGGCCCTTGTTATAAACCGAATATTAATATTGTAAACTCAAAACATGAGGAGTTCAGAAATCACAAAGAAGTGTTCTGCATGGAACTGTTTTTCCTTTACTTCTGCCTCTGGTCACATCTACGTTGAGCAAAAGCTCCCATTGCCCAATCTATCTTTCCTCTGGCTGCCTGCTCTAGACCAGTCTATATGCAAAATAAAGCCATCAACCCATCTGCCACTTCCCCTCCAGTCTTTGTGTGAACTGAATTTGAAATATAAGAATCTGGCTTAGTGATTTTTGGCATACATCTCCCAACTCCTTCTGTCAAGGTCTTGTATAACCACAGCTCCCTTTGTCATTACTAGCCAAAAAATTACCTATTGGGAAATAACCAATGTTTAGATGTTGTTTTTCTCACAGAAGTGGCTGTGCACCTTGTTATGCACAGTAAAACAATAATGCAGGGAGATGCTCATGAAACTTAAAAAGCCCAGCACAATGCAAGCGAATGGAACCGATAAAGACACAGGGGTTTCTTCCATTCAGTGCAGTGCTCATTCCCCATTCAAGTCCCTCCATGACATCATGATTGGTAATGAGGGTGCTAAGCAGCCTCATAAATGGGCCTCTGCATCCTTTATGTCCTCAAAAAGGGAGTGTCTATGTCTCAGTGTGTCTCAATGCAGAATGCACTAAGAACAAGCCAGCCAAGGAATTTTGGCATCCATAGTTGCACTGCCCCAATGGCTTCAATGCACCATACAGAATGATACCTCTGTTCATAGGGCCATAGGAAAGTAGGGCTGGAAGGGACATCATGGGGTCATCTAGTCCAGCCCCCTGCTCACGGCAGGATCATCCCTGACTAAACTATCCCAGCCAAGTGTCTGTCTAACTGCTTTTAAAAGTTTCCAAGGATGTAGATTCCACAGGTTTTCTAGGTAGCTTGTTCCAATGCCTGACCACCCTCATAATCAGAAACTTCTTCCTAATCTCAAGCTTAATTTTTCCCTGCTGCAGCTTGAGTCCATCATTCCTATTCCTGTCCCCTACAGCCACAGAGAAAGCCCATCTCCATCTTTTCTATAGTTACCCGGCAGGTATTTGGAAACTGTTACCAAATCCCTCCTTAATTTTCTCTTCCCCAGGCTAAATAACTCTAGTTCTTTCAGCCTTTCTTCATAACTCGCATCTCCTGGGCCCCTGATCATTTTGTTGATCTGTGCTGGGCTCTTTCCAAACTGTCTACACCCTTTTTGAAGTGCAGGGCCCAAAAATGGACACATTATGCCAGGTGAGCCCTGCTGAATACAGCAGAAGAACCAATTCCCTTGATCTGCAAGTGATGCTCCTGTTAATACAATCCATTGTATTGGCTTTTTGAAGCAAAAGCACACTCTTGGCTCATATTCAGTTTATAGTCTACCATAAGTCCCTGGTCCTTCTCTGTAGTACTGCAACCTAGCCAGGGCCCCAGGAGACAAGACTTATGAAGAAAGGCTGAACAAACTAGAGTTATTTAGTCTTGAGAAGAGGAGACTAAGGGGGGATTTGACAGCAGCCTTCAAATACCTGCAGGGTAATTATAGAGAGGATGGTGATGGACTTTCTCTGTGGCTGTAGGGGACAGGACTAGGAACAATGGACTCAAACTGCAGCAGGGAAAATTTAGGCTGGAGATTAGAAAGAACTTTCTGACTATGAGGATGGTTATCATTAGAACAGGCTACTTCTATTTGCCCCTCTCCAGTCCTCTGGGACCTCAAACGACCTGCAGAAGATCTCAAAGAGGATAGCCAATGGCTCTGAATGACCTCAGCCAACTCCTTTAGGAGCCTCAGGCACATCCCATCCGGCCCTGAAAATTTCAAGGCACCTAACTTCTCTAAGTAGTCCCTAACCCGTTCTGCCATTACTCTAGGTTGTCCCTTCCCTATCTCTGCTGCCAACTGTTGGTAGGAGCCAGAAAAAGGATGAGTGGATCCTTTGTCCCTTGGCTCTGGTTTAGTGGTCAAGTGGATTGCACATCTGGTGGTTCTCGTCCTTTTCTCTTCTTCAGTGCCTCCACTACAATGTGGAGGCACCCCACATATACCATGTGTGCGGGCTGGGAGCGACCCGAGCCCTTTTCTGTGCTGCACGCGGGCTGTGGCCAGCAGCCCGGGCACGCCGGATCAGAGAGGGAAGGCCTTTGAGCTGGAATTAGGCACAGACGCGTAGCGGTAGTTTTAAAGATTGTTTACTTACACCGAGATGGCAGTGGTGTAGGCTGGAAAACTTGCTTGAGTTGCAGTTACAGACAGACAACACAGACGGTTTCGTGGAGGTTGCTAGGCTCCACGGTGCAGAGCTCCAGATGCTCTGGGTGAACGAGCCACCAAAATAGAAATCGTAGATACGTCTTATAAAAGTCGCGTTCGAAGATGGGAAGAGGTGGGCGGTGGATCAGGCTGCCACGCTCCTCTGGATCTCACACAGGGTTTCTATTCCCCTGCCGTGTACCCAGAGTCCCCACGAGATGGATGTGGAGTCCTCTTCAGCTTGGGCGGAAACCGCTCAAGCCTTTTATACGGCTAACAAGCCAATCGCTAGCCGCCACGTGTGAATAATTTAGCACTAGCCAATCACGGGGAACGAATTTGCATACCGGTGGCGGGAACTCTTTTGCACCATGCATTCCTCTTGCAACATGAGCAACGCACCCTGCAAAAGAAGCTGCAGAAAAGGTGGGAAACTCGTCCCTGCACCGGGGTTTCCTCTTGCTACAGGAAACTCTCCCGTGCAATGCTCTGCAACTTGGCGGGGATAATTCTGGTGCTGAAGCACACACACAATCATGCCTTTTGGGTCATGACACCATGCTGCTTCTTCCTATATTGACATAACACCAAGGATTTTGTACTGGGCATATATTCATGGATCATACTCCTTGCTTGCTTCAGATCTGTACAGATTTCCCTGCATTTTGTCGAGTGTAGTGAGAACCTCCCCACTCTTAAGAAGATTCTGTCCCTAGCATGGGCTGCTAACGGGCTGTGTCTACTGACATAAAAAATGTGGCACTCCCACAGTACTATAGCCACTGGGCATTACATCAGGGTGTGGTCCAGTCTTTACCACTCAGCAGATTTGCTGATCTGTGACTCTTCCCTTTATATCCCATGAGCTAATAGTAGTAAAAGTAAAGCGTTCCAAGCCAATGTCAGGAAAAGTGTAATTGACTGGTTGGGTAAGTGTAATGGGGCTTTTCTTTTTTCTTACTATTTTAAAAATCTGTGTGTTAGAAGATTTTTATCATTAGTTCTTCTTTTACAATGCATAAACATTAAATACACTGTTGAGGGTGTTTGATTTTTAAAAGCAAATCATACTATTTAAAAACAGGGAAGGGAAAAAAAGTCTAGGAAGGAGCAAACTAAGAGGTGGCTAAAAGAAGCTAATCTATTCTTAACCTTGCTTCATAAGTGACAGCGAAATTAAATGGAGGTAATCATGAATCACAGGAGGATCAGAGCTGGGTAACTAATTGGCCTATTTTCTGTACTGTCAGAATCCTCTCAAGTAATTTTCCTCAATTATAACTGCAAATCAGCATGCTATTTCTTCCTCACAAACTATCCATTGCCTGAGGATGAAGTAGGTGTCCCGGGATATTTCCTGATGAATTGCTGGAGACCAATTCCCACTGTTAAATAATTACAGGAAGTTCACAGTTAGGTGTCACAGCAAAAAGCTCTTTACCTATTAGCACATGGAAAATGAAAACCTTAATTATAGAGAATAGGCTTTACTTTTAATGACAGGTTTTTCTAATAACTGGGGTCTGGTGTGATCAAAACCACCAGGCAAACTTAACAAAATATACATAGCATTTTCTCTTAGTTATCGTTGTCCTTCTACTGCAATGTGAATGATGGAATAATGTCACTTAACAACTACCATGATCGCTGTTAAAAAGTCAGCAGCTACTGACAGTTATCACCAGTGAAATTCAAAACAGCCCAGGATTTCCCTGTGATTAGAGCAGCCAGATATGAGTATGTAGTAACTGTTTCTAGCTACTGATTCTTTTTGTTACAATTTTGTAGGTTTGGTTTGCCATTGTGTTGATATGTTCTATTGTCTATGACTCATGTGCTCCAAGATGTATTGTTATGGAGTACGTATTATTTGTCTAGCATCAAAATTTGCAGTATACAAGGAATGGAGATGATTTATGCTTATATATATATCCCTACCATTTCAGGCACGTATAGAAATAGCCTGATAAATACAATTGTTAACTTTTGCTGATAGAGAGGAAAGCGGAGAAGCTCATGTATAGATTTTCTGCCTCTGTTGTTTTCGTATATTTTAGGACAAAAGTAACTTGCTCATTAATAAACAGCTTAGCTTTTTTGAGTGAGAGGCATAGGAGTTTCTTCCACGGTCCTTTTGAACTTGTGAAGGCACACATGTAGTTACATCATAAGTTCTTTCATCTTTGCCACTGCCAGGCTCTCCACCAACTGTCCACCTGAAATTTCAGACCATAAACAGTAGTTGATGCCACCAAGCTGCCAGAGCACATAAATACCCATGCACTTCTGAGGGTCCTCCACCACTGAGCTGTGCCAACAGGGCAGGAACTACACCCTGAGAAGGCATGGTGCTGCTTAAGGGACCTTAACAACCAACAAAAGGCACTAGAATGTCTATTTGCATCTTATCCCAGCTGCCAGACGGCATCTACAGACTCTTTTAGTCAAAGAAAAGGCATAACCTTAAGGAATTTTTTAAAAAGGCATCCTGTGGTCAGGGGAGAGCCCTGAATGTAGATGCGCACATGCAAAGTAAAATTCAGTGGGCATATCTACATGAGACACTTTACTGTGCAGCAGACAAATTTGCTGTGCAGTAAAGCATCACCGTCTACACTTGCACAGCAATTAGCGTGTAGTAGACTAATCTACTGTGCTGCCAGATAGTCCAGTCAGACACAAGTGGCATCTGGCAGTGCAGCAGATTACTGTGCTTAAACACACATGTAGATGGGGACATTGGGATTAGTTTATTCTGGCTCAAATTGAGCCAGAGTATAATCATTCGTATTAATTGCACGTGTAGATGCTCCCAGGTAGAAAAAGCATATAGCATAGATCATGCTGTATTCTTTTCTCTAAAGAGGCATTTCAAATGAGTAAGTGGCGCAGTACAGCCAGGACAAGAAGATCCACCGATCTCTATTGGAAGCACAGAATTTTTTTTCCCCAAAATGAGTTTCAACACCCCTATGAGCCCTGTGCTACAACAGCAAGGATCTTTGTTCCCCCTCTATCAAAATGGTCCATATTAGGGATTAATGACTTTGCTACAAGGTGGTAGCAATTTTGTCCTCTAGCTCAAGCCATAGAGGATTGTGGATTTGGTACTGAAAGTGCTAGGTTCAAACCCCACAAGTTGAAATGATATGAGTATGACATTTCTGCAGCTGCACCAAAATGGAGAAAATTGTATTTGAAACAACAAACGGAAAATCCCTTCAATTTCCTTCAACATTTTATACTTTTCAAAACATCTTTAGCAGTTCAGAGAAATTTTAGATGGGCAATTACAGATTGAAGGAAAATAGATAATTGAAGAACATTACAAAGAGATTGCTAGAGATGGTTTCCAAGGTTTCCAGCCTGGAGCCAAAATCAGCACTGACTCCCAAACTCAGACAGATGCATTTTTTTTATACCAACAGTGAATTTGGCCCCTGAACCTCAAAATAGCTAAGGAAGCCTACAGAATAAGCTGCAGGTATGTAGTGGCTTTTATATATGGCTTTGAATAGACTTTGAAATCTCAGTCTATTCAAAGCCTTAGAGACTTTGAGATATTATTAGCGGTTTAAATAATACAGGTGGTCTATGGAGTTTTCTGAAGAAATTATTTGAAGTCTTTTTAAAGGCCTGTTGATAACCCGATACACAGTTCTTTAACATTTAAAAAATCATTTTCTTGCTTAATTGTCTACTAATATCTCATTTAGAGGGCTTTAAAAAGAATCTCAGTTTTGCTCTTCAAAATAGCACAAAAATATGACTCAAAGTTCCCAGTAGCTTTTATAAGTTAGAAGAACAGAGTCTCTCGGTGCTGAACTGCTGGGCTCAAACACTGTATCAATAGAGTCTGAAGTACTGTGGGTTCATTAAAGGTGATGAAAATAGATACTAAATGCGGCGAGTTATTTGTGTTTAGATAACTTTTTTCTTTGGATAACCTTACTGCTGTCATGTCTTTTATAGTACAAAAACGGACATCTTTCCCAGGTTATCCTGCTCAAAGAACAGAAGCAGGATGAAAAGTGCACACGGTGTTTTTCTCTTATTTTTTTTCTCTTTGAGAAACTGAATCTGTTGAACTGTGGTTAAAAGAGAACAAAACATTTGAAGGGGAAGGTAGAACTGGAATGAAGGATGCTTGGAGAGAATGTTATTTGCTTATTCTTTTCTGGCCTTCAGTTTTATTGCATCTTGGAGATGAGCCATTGTGGCTCCAAGACAGCAGTTTAAATTCATCTCTTAACCACAGGACACATCATCCCCTCTTCTTCCTTGCCTGTAGGGAATTTCAGATATGCACAAAGAAGGGAAACAAAAGCATAATGATATTGACTTCAGTACCATTGTATGGGTAAAACACAGCAAAATTTGGCTCAAAACATCCAGCCAAATGTGAAGCATATCAAATGGACTCCCCAAGGGAAAGCAGACGAAGATTTGCATGGACTCAATAAAGAGTTGCCATAAGGTTAAGTTATGTTAATTTTACCTAAGCACTACCTGGTGGAGAAGAGCTGTGGCCATGACAAGGTAAATTTCTGAGCATATGCACAAAAGATCCGGTCAGAATTCATCAGGGAATCCTGGGAACTTCAAACCGAGAGGGTCCTGTGCAGTGCTCCAGTAAGCCTGCAGGGGGATACCAAGCTGCACTTTAAGCCAAGATTTCCTGCTAGATCAGGGGTGGGCAATTATTTTGGGCGGAGGGCTGCTTACTGAGTTTTGGCAAGCCATCGAGGGCCACATGACAGGCAGCCAGGGGCAGATAAATATTAATTAATATGTATTAATATTTATCTAAATTTTTAGGGGCCCCATGAGCCGGATAGAACGGCCTGGTGGACTGCATCTGGCCCCCGGGCCACAATTTGCCCACCCCTGTGCTAGATGCACTTTCCAGAGTCCCCAGCTAGCACATACTGGTGCACTCAGTCACCGTTCTACCTGGCTAGTCACCCATTCAGGAGGAGTAGATGGGAAAGCTCCTAAAGGAACAGACATGCAAGACAGAGCATTTAAGAGTCCGTACAGCCTGACAAAGTGCAATAGACAGCACAGCAAGTGCAGACTGCATTGATACCCCACACCTTAAATGAAGGCCAATTAGGACACATTTCACTAGAATGTTGATTGTACAAGTCAGAAATCAGAAATCACCCCCCAGGCATTCAGCAATAGTAGGAGAGTATTTGCTTCTACTACATAATCCCTTTCCCTTGTCCCATGATTTAAATACTAAGCTATAAGACCTGAACATACTTATAATTTAAAAAAACCTTTTAATTGGCAGCTCCCTCACCCTTAGTGGTGTTTACAGTTCCTCAGACTATGCTACTGCATCGTATTTATTCACTGTTATTATTTATTCTCCCGTTCATAAAAAGGCAACTATTAATCAACTGCCGTGAGTATTTCAAATCAACATCAACACACCAGTTTCTCCAATATTAACTAATGCAAATAAACTACCTTCTCCACCACATAATCCCACAGTCAATGCTCTCGGAAAACCTGGACCAAAAGATAATCTCTACCTTTACACAATGCTGATTTATTCTCATCTGTTTAAAACATAAAGTGAGGTAAGTGATTGAGAGCCACATGAGATGAAGATGTGCTTATTTAACTCACTGTTCAGAATATATTATATACTCCCCTACAAATGGCTGAGCTACAGGCAAAATTAGACTATAATAGCTATGCAGTAAAGGAGACACCTCAAGTAGTAAAGGGTTAGGTACTGGAGGCATTGGGTTCAGTTCTCGGTAATGATCCATGAACATGAATCGGATATTTCTTTGAGAGGAATGACTAGAGAACTACATAGAACAGAATCCAAACCAACAAGCACTTAAAATATTCCAGATTTCAGAGACAACTTTATCCCCTTCTCTGCAAAGGTGAAAAGCAGAGGGTATATTAAGTTGTTATAGTAATACTTAGCTACATTTTTTCCATTGTATCTATTACAGCAGGATCCAAGAGTCTACTTGGCTGTTACTACTAAGACTTCATTACTGTTCCAAATACTCCAGAGCAGAGGTTGGCAACCTACTGCCTACAGGCCAGATTCAATGGAGTGCACCAACAGGCTGACAGAAGGCTGTACCTTCTCTGGATACATTTAAGATGCGTTTGGATGCTATCTTGCTGGGGTCCTCTGAGCTCAGCTGACTTCCTGGCCCTTGGACAGTGGGTTGGACCAGATCATCTCACAAGGCCCTTTCCAGCCCTAATGTCTATGAAATCTATGAAACCTTGGGTGGGTCATTCTGGCATGCAGCTGGAAAAGGTTGCCTACACCTCTTCTAGAGCATGCCTTAGCTCCTTCTGAAGTAAGTTTCCTAAATAATCAAAACTTAGTTTCAACTGCCAAATTAAACAAGAAGAAAAATATATTTGGTGATGTGTCCCAGCTTCCTAGTTCTTTCCTTCCACAGGAAAGAGTTCATTTCTCTACCAAGGGCCAGCCTGAGGCTTTTATAGTACTCAGATCCCATTTGCACAGCATGTAAGTGGGATTTCAATGGTAGACCATTATAGGTCCTGGCCTGTTGTACAGAAGGCATGTTTATCTCCATATGCATACAGCTTATGCTACTTCATTGCAACACTTAAGTTCCAGCAGCACAACATTAAGGCCTGATGCTATAGGATACTGAGCATCTCTGAGAGAGATGGTAAGTACCCTTGAATCCCATTGATCACAACAGATGAAATGAGAGTTTAACGGCTTAAACTGACACTGAGGGCAATGGTCACTTCTTAGAAAACAGTTTTACACAGATCCTGGTGTATATTTCTGGCCTTAAATGATACCTTTAATGGTCTACCAATTAATCCTTAAAGAGACCCCTGCTCTGGTTACCCTACACAGTTGTCTTGACCTTTTCCTGAGTGGAATTTAAAAGTTCTTTCACACTTGCATTAAAATAAAATACTATTGAACAGGTTTCATATAGCTTGATACCCTTTCCCCAGTGCAGCTGCCAAATGATTAGACATTTGAAAAATTCTACAAAGTTTCCCAGCGGTTTTCTGTTGGAAGAACCAGAAAATCTGTTAATGCATTTGGCAATTTTAAAAAAAAAAAATCCTTGTTAGTTCTCCACCTCAGACTAAAAAAAATGTACAAAATATTCCACTCAAACAATGAAATGGATATTCTATACTTGGTGTCAAGTCAAGGATACACTATCCATGTGCATAATGATAGCTATATACAGTAGTGATTCAATTAAAAAAAATCTATAAATGGCATCACCTTGCATTACACTTTTGACTTGAGGTGAACATGAAGCAGACTTGACATTCATATCTATTCAGGTCAGACAGTTTTAACTCTACATGGTCCAATTCCATCTCTCCCTCAGGAAAGGCTATTCAGTCTTAATGAATGCATATGCCTGCTTTATGTCTTCCCAAAGCCAAGAGAGGTTCAGTTTGAGCTTGGCTAATATCCAAGCTCACACTGTACAGAAACACAAAATGACTGTGAATACATTAATCAAAAATGTAGAGCATTTCCAGTTTAAGAAAAGGGACAGGGATTATCACTTAAAAGGAAAAAGATTTGATTCTTCTCCTGATTTCCCCAAATCTACCCAAAGGCAGTTCCACCATTTTTAGTAGTAATATTCCTAATTGACACTGCTCTGAGAAGAAAATGTGGCTATGCCTTCACTGGCAAATAGGGTCACCCTATAGTACATGCCCTCTATCCATCCATATGATAAACCTTGTTTGCAATCCTGCGGAACTTCTGGATATGAGGTTCATTCCACTGCCACTCATGTTCTAGGCTTCCCTTTTCTGCACTGTATTGGGAACATACCTCGGTGTGCAGGCCTCAAATGCAGGAAGTCTTTCAGAAGCAACTGCATATCTCATTGTTCTTCATTTATGACCTTCTAAACTCTACATTTCTCTCTTTACTGTGCATCACCTAGAAGGAGAGACAAGCAGCCCACAGAACAGTTCCTGCAAGTACTCCACTCCACTAACAAGATGGAAAATATGGATAATTTCAATGTGGGCTACAAGGTATA
>NW_005842107.1:1820226-1838114 GCF_000455745.1 Alligator sinensis
GGGGGGGGGGGGGCCTGATTCATGACTCACACAGCTAGACATACTGTGAAATGCTCAGTGTACAGATCTCTCAAATTTCCTGAATATCTTTAAGTGCTAGAGTCCTAACACGAGTGAGCATTTACTTACAATAATGGTCCCTTTGACTTAAGAGATGAGCAAGGGTTTCACAATATAGCTTGAAAGTCAGATTTGAAAACTAGTGATGGACAAACCATTTTAAGCAAAATAAGAAGCAACACTCTTCAGCCAACTTAAATCCAAATCACTTTTCATGTTCTCTTTATCGACTTGTTTCAAGGACTGTGGGCATGTCTACATGAGACACTAAATATGCAGTAGACTAATTCTACTGAGCATTAGCACAGCAGGCACAAACCATGCTCATGCGCTAATGCACAGTAGAATTAAATCGACTGCACGTTAGTAACAAAAAAAGGTGCACTGGCACTACTGTGCAGTAGTGCCAATTATGGCACATTAAGTTAGTACCTGTTATTACAGGGCATTTTTACATATGTAAGCATCACAGCACTGGGCGCTTTGAGAAGTGCCCAGCACTGCATCACTTACAGTTGTATAAGCGGCAAAATGCACATCATGGCACAGAAAATGGTGGTGGCATGCTTTTGAACTAACACACATAGAAAGTGTTTTAGTTCAAAAGCGCGCTGTCACCATTTTCTGCATGCTGATGCACATTTCGTCACTTATACAACTGCAAGCAACACAGAGCCATGTGCATCAGCTTGCATGCGGAGCGATTAATCGAGTCTTCTCCAATATGCGTGTCCGGACACAAAAATATACGTGTATAAATGCCCACAGGTGCTAAACTTTAATGCGCTGTTATTATGATGCATTAATGAACATGTAGATGTGCCCTGTGTTGACCATTTTTGTGCTGCTTTCAGAAACAGAAATGAAATACTCTGAAAGTGGCCATACTGGTGGCAAGTTTCAAACTGACCAAAACCAAGAGCTTAGGAATTTTCCAAGATAACTGTCAATTTGATTTGATTAAACTATGGAGAAGCATCCAGGTATTTCAAGTTTTATCTTAGCCTTTGAATCATCTGATATTCTCCTATTTTTAAGAAGAACATGATAGAAACAAAAATGATAAGCAAAACGGAAAACATTTTGGGGGTACAAAAAGATTTTCCGGGAAGGTTCTGCACACTTTCCAAGAGATGCTGTAGCTGTGATCTCTGGGAATTCAAGGAGGTATTATAGTAATAGAGCATCTTGGAGCTTTTTACGGGTTGATGTTACTCCACAACACTCCTAATACAGAGCTGGGACTTAATGCCAACACTATAGGTCTTTAGCTGTAGTGAAGAAAGGAGGATTTGTCATTAGATCAGGCCCTGAAGCAAAATCAAGATTCCCCTGAGCTCCACATATTCCAGGAAACTTTAGACCTGGACTGGAAATTTGCTGTTTCAAGCTTATCTCCTATTTAATCTCTCTGCAGGAATATTTGAGGCAGTATTTCTTCTTGAATACTCTAATGAGCTCTTTGATTTTATTAGGTTTTCATATTGATTTATCTAATGATTTATATATTGCCTATAGTCTTACTGATTAGGCATTGTTTTACAAAAGTTAAACCATAAATTACAAAGGCAACCCACAATGGGTTACGTAAAATGACCACGGCTGCCTCCAAGGAAATGTTAATTGCCCAGTTGTGGGAACAAAGTAACCCAAGAAGAAATAATGCAGCAAAACTAAAATGAAACCAATTAGGTTGCTTTGCATTATGGATTGAAAACCAAGAAACTGAGACCTTAGCAGAAGGGGAAAAGGGTACATTTCAAGGGTGGTGCATTACTACATGCTTTTTAATAATACACGTACATTATTGACACATGTAGCCCTTTGTTTATAAAGTAATGTCTCGCCATTGCTTTCTTATGTAAATACTAAGAAATGTAGAGCATATGGGACAAACACAGAATTGTTGGAAGATCCACGGTGACTTCTATCTGTCCCTTACTACTGTTTTATACAAGGATTTGAGTTTGCAGCTCTCTCAATCCCACAGAGATGCTGAGCATAATACTGCTTCCAAATTCAAGCCCCGCATATTCTGGGAGACTTCATGAAATGATACACTTCCACTTCAGCAGAGGTGTTACAGAGACTATGTTTTAATATGCAACCCCACAACAGAATGAGACCAAAGACTGAATATGAATTATACTGAGATCATAATCAGAATACCTACATGCTATGGACACAAGCATCAGCAAATGTAAAACAACAGTAATAATTGTTGGTTTGAGGACCAGCTGATATTATATGCCCTTTAACAGTGACAAACCCAAACTATACAGAACCAAAGGACATTTAACAGGCCTCCTCTCACCCATTTCTTAATACCTCCCCACTTCCCATTTTTTTTCTGCATTACTACACTTGAACCACCCTCCTTTTATTACTTCGTAAACCAAAACTGTTGGTTGTATTTCATATTGTTTGAGATACAGTACCCAGCAGAGATATTTTATAAATGTAAACATTATTAAGTCAAAGGGAGAAGGATTTTATGAACTAGAACTGTAAACTCGCTGGAGAAACATCCCACAGGAACGTTGCCCAAAAAAGAATAAGGAATATTAATCTGATAACAGAAACTATGGGTTGCTTGGTCTTGCAGAAGCAGCAGGGTTTTAAAAAGATGCAATTAAAATCTTGGCTCCTCTGAAGTCAGTGCCAAAACTCTTACAGACTCCAGTGAGAACAGGATTTCACCAACGGGCTGACCTACAGCATAAAGGTACACTGTTGATCGTACACTGCTGTCTCCCAGAAAAGGAACCAGGTGAAACCAAAAGGTAACTCTAATGCCTGTGTGAACCCCAGATATACCAAAAGATGTGTCAGGGGAAAGTCTGTAGTGAATTATTTTTTAAATATCTTTAGGAAAACATTCCAACTAAAAGGTGCAAGGCTGATCCTTGGTTAACAGAGGTATGGAGTGGTGCTAGCACTGAACACTCTTCTGTCTCGTGAATATTTATGGATGAGATAATTTGCATTTCATTTAGAGGAGTCCACGTATATCATCAGCAAAGGAACCGTCAGCTGGCATTCGTCTCAGCCATCGTTCTTGAGAAGAATATCCTGAAAAATTCCGGATTCCAGACATGTTTGGGAGAACAGCGATGTGCCACTCATAGGAAGCAGGGCTGCTTTGTGAGTTACGGATTAAAAGCGACAGCCTTTCCATTATGAACATGTCCTCCCATTGACAACTTCGCCGCCTTTGCCCTTGTTCAGTTGAAAAATAACACTGAAATCTCACCTCTTATCAGGGCCAACTTGTAAAAATATAAATGTATGCCGATAGAAGACTTTGTTAGTCTGATGTGCTAATAAACAGGGAAAGGAACAGACAGTGAGGGGACCAACCTGAAATGGCTATTCTCCTCCTCGCCTACTGCCATCTCCATTAAGACCAGCAGATACTCTAAATTACAACCCAAGGGGATAATTAAACTATTGCTACTTTCAGACTCCCAGCAGAAAAAGACTGTTATGTAACATTTCCAGCTTCTTCTGCTGCAGAACAACAATAGCCCCGTGGGAAATTGTGTAATACTACAACACTGACCCCAAGGGAGGGACTGCTTGCACATTTTCTGAAATTAGTACCATGATCTGGCTTCTTCCATTACTATTTTCCAATATCAAAGCTGTCTACATTTCAGCATTTATTCAGGAAGCATTTCCATTTCAATTAAGCTGAGGAGGTTTTTTACCGAGTGATTGGTAAATCTAAATATGAGAGATGAATGATTAACGCTCCTCAAGCTAGGGGTAGACACTATACTTTCAGAAAATGGTGCCTACTTGTATTGATGCAGCTTCTGCTGAGTGGCCTGTAATGTCATTTCAAGAGGAGAGGCTAAAAGTTAGTAAAGAGGGATTCGCTGAAAAAACATTCCCCTGGCACCATAACACTGCCTAATAGCATTGGATTTCTAGACTAACAGATGACTATGCAAAAGGTTGGGCAAACAGAATAGCTTAAAGTACTGGCATGTGAATGAATGTGCTTGTGTTTAGTTGAAGAAAGAAAACTTTCAGATTGCTTCTGTCCTGTTTTTCTTGTCATGGAATTACCTCTTTTATTTTCACATCTAGAATGACTTGAATGCAAGTTCATTTTCCCATTCGTTTATTTTTAATGATATATTTATAAGGAGACTCTAATGTCTCAGTTCATCTCAGAGTTGAAAGATTGACAACATTGGAGAGGTTCTTCTTTTTAAAGAGCTCACAACAGATAACTGAGCACAGCATACATAGCATGTGCAGAAATAGTGCAGGGTCTCCCAGGAGCACCTCAACCCCGAATGGGGGTTAGGCCAATCTCTAGAACTAAGCGTACTTGCCAGACTAAGCCAATACTTGGCTAATTTACAGAGATAAACAGTGCTGTCAATAGATGCCATGGTGATTGTGGATGCTGAAAACTATGTTGTGTGTGCATCAATGCATGCAATACTCAGAAGGCATAACCAGACAAAGGCTAACTATTTGGTTATTATAATATCGACCAACACTGGATTCAAACAAATAACAGAGATGAAATGCTAAGCATCCCATTATTACCAGTTTCCTAGGCTATCCACTACTCATGCAGTCAAATGTCTTCATTTATTAAAATTGATTAAAGGAAAATGTTTCAATCTCCTCAATTTATCAACACTTTAGTTCAATACGAGTTAAAAAGGAAGTAGCTATTGAAACTGAGCAACACCAGAGGATGAAGTGCTGGCTCACTAGTCTACTCTGAAGGGTAGAAAAAAGAAAGGATTATTTTTTAACCCTTAGAGCTCTGGTATTTTCTTTTTTGATCAATTTATCTGGTATAACTACAGACTTATCACACATGAGACGCATTAAAAACACCAGCAATGCCCCCTCTGCTGAAAACTAACCATCAACAAAATAATCAATATTAAACACAGGAAAACACATGTAGCTTGTAATAACATTTTCATGCTTGAAATTTACCCAGATGGTCTTAATTTGTGGAAAGAAGCAGCATATAATACCCTTCCCTGTACTCCTACTTGAAACTGTATCCAAAGAAGTAATTCAGTTGTAAGGTAGATTTCCAATAGTGCTCTGAATAATCTTTAAAACCAGAAATGAGTCTAACATTTAAATTAAACAACACAATGAAATGACTAATTGTTATGACCCCATAATTAAACAGAGTAACTACAATTACTATTATTAACTGAATAAGAATACACATAGTGCTTGCTAAATATTATTAAGCAGATCAATGACCAATTTCTAGGGTGCAAAGTATCTGCCAATCCCTTGGATTTAATGGAAGTTGGGGATGTCCAGATTATCAAAAAATGCTTTAAATAGGAGAGATTTTTACTCAGTAAGTAAGCAACTACCCATTGGATAAGTTGTTAACCACCATCCCTACCATACGATTGGACCCTCTAGACCAGTGGAGGTCAATTTTTGTGCAGGCGTGCCACCAGTTAGGCCCATATCCTCCCCAAGTGCTACTCCAATCCTCTTCCTCATCCTGATCTGCTGCTCTACTTTCTATTCCCTACTCCATGCTCCCTGCCTAATCTCTTGCTCTGCTTCCTGCTTTTTGGCTGATTTTCACTTTTCTTGCTGGTAGTGGCCAAACTCTGACAAGCTTCTTTGGAGCATGTGTGAACCAAGACTTTTTAGAGATCAAAATTAAGCAATTTTCTATAGGCGTAGTGAAAGGTATGTTTTTGTCATGCCTGCCAAATTTTAATTCCCTATCCCAAAGCGTGCATGAAGCTAGAATTTATCAATGAAATAGTTACTTAACATAGGGAAAAACATCATATTTTCCCCTGACTATATGGTCAGCAATGGTTGAACCATTTTATCTGTAATTCTCCCTTCTCTTCTGGGCGAATTTCTTTTCTCCACCAAGAAACAAATAATAAAAAACACCATGGCAAATGCCTCCAGAAAACATGCAGCAGGTGAATGTCAGCCAAACACCAGCAAAATAATTTGGCGAGATTTTAAGCAACAAAAACCAGATTAGGCACCGCACAGTTTTAACTATATGTGCACTTATCTGGACTGTCTATTATTTTCTCTTAAATTTTACAGTTCTGGATACTTAAAAAATACCTAGGATTTTAAATATCTTGATTTTCTCTTAGGAGCCAGTTGGATGAATGCCTATATCTCCCATTGATTTTAATGAGGGGTATATGTACATGTTTCAAACAGAATAGTGCATCAAAGCTCCTGTTGTTCAGAGCATATCTGGCATGCCAGCCAATCAGGAAACCCATTTTGCTCTACCGAGTACTACACTTAGCATGCACAGGCCCAGGACTTTAGGCGCTTAAAGGCTTCACTTCAAATAGAAAAACAGGTTTAATTTGCAAGGTGCCAGTCAACAAAAGAACACACACTAAGGTACCTTATTATTATGTACAGTTGCACCAACAATAACATTTTTCCCTGATTTAAACATAACCAAAAGAAATATTCAGGTTGAAACACTACCCACTAAACCTAATGGAAGTAAAAAAATATCTAAATAAAAGAATAGCAAGCAGAGGTTGATAATGCTGCCATGCCAATTCAATATATATGTATAAACAATCAAATAATCATGAAGTGAGGAATAACATGCATAAAACAGATGTGCCACAACTAAAATTATATGGTAACAGGACGACAACAGTGAAGTATTTACAGTTCATATAATTCACTGACCCAAATATCCTTTAGTTGTAAGCCTGTCAACTGACCAGAAAATCCACTGTCCTGCAATTGGCCTACCTCCTCAGGACACTTATTATTTGCCTTGCCATTTACACTGACTGAATTTCATTTTTTCACAAATTGCAACTAAGGGTGTGAACATGTGTTTCCAGGCCCAGCTCAGGTTTAGTTTAAGCTGCCTAAGCGTGAGCCAGGAGCAGCACATGTAAGCATTTGCTGCTTTCCAGGAGAGATAAGGGGAGCCAGAGTATAAGCAATGCGTGTGGAGGATGGGGGACATGTGCCCCCCCCCCGCCCCAAGAGATTTCTGCACTGATGGCAGAGCATGAAGCTGCAGCCCAGCTGGAGTCAGTACCCAACAGGAGCAGGGGCAATGGTGTTGAATTCCCCCCCCCCACCCCTGCACACCCCTCATACTGCTAACACATATGCATTTTCTATGAGCCAGGGGAGGGGGGGGGGGGGGGGAAGGGGAGGTTGACAGGTCTATGGGGAGAATAATCCTAGGAAGGGGGTGGAGAATAGACCAGTCTGGGTCACAAGAGTAAGAACAGCACAGTCCCAGGCTATGGTGAGTGGCTGGGCTTTGCCAGTCCCAGGGCCATGCTGTGAACACTTGCAGGTTTTCAGTGTTGTAGATTGGGTTAAGCCTGTATTGATCTAAAGATGAATTAATTTTAGATTGGGTGCACCATTTTTAGAGTAACAAGGCCTGTGAACGCCTCCATGCCTGGCCATTTAGATTGCCTTAACCTGGTTAGGGAGATCTAAATATAATGTCTCTCTGTACCCAAATGTATGTTTTTATACAAGTAAGCTCTCTTTTAGAAACTTTTGTGCCTGTTTTCTGTGAGATATTTTAGAGGAAGTTTCTTTAATGACAAAATGAATTTTTGTTTTCTTGCAAAGCAAAACTTATTTTGTATGGAAGTTTAAGTTGCTCAGTATACAGCTGAGTGAATGATAGATATTTTAGCTTAATGACCAATTGGAAAAATGAAAAAAAAAAAATTCAGGTCAACCCATATTTACTATTTCTTAAAAAAAAGACTTCTGTCCAGATTTATTTCTGTTTGTTTACTACAATGAGTCAGGCAATAGAAATGTATGACTAGAACCAATCCTACCCATGTATATCAATGTCTTGAAAGAAGAGCTGTGAAAAAAATTACCAAAAATCGGTAAGCTAAAAATCTTTTTTAAAATTAGAAAATTGGAAAACAGTTTGTAAAAGTCAGAGTTTATTCACAAGCAATTTGCAAGATGGGGGGGGGGAATCCTGAAATTCTTCTCCTGACCCTAAGGAAATTAACTAACAAACTAACAGATTTCATACTTGGCTTTAACATTATTCTACAAAGCCTCTACTATATCAGTTCAATTTTACCACTACTTCTAATCATTGGAAATAAGCCAGAGACGCTAATTTTTTCCCTATTTTTTCCTAGTGTGTCAATTTTGAGCTTATTGTGTTTGGCTAGGAACTTTGCTATTAGCTTCAGTAGGAGTAGAATCAGACCCTCTGACTATAATAAATAGGAATAATTACAGAGCACTTATACCTAAAGTGCTTTACAACATTAACTAATTAATCTTCCTAACACCTACGTGAAGCATTATATCTGTTTCAGAGTTTGGAGGAAATGGAGAACTCTACTGACTTCAATGGAGCTGTGCTTGCAGGTTTATACCACTTAACAGAGTAGCCCAGATAACTTAAATCGTTTACCCAAGGCAACACAGGCTCAGTAAGATTAGAAACTATTCTGGTTTACAGTACTTTCCTCACTCCTACGCCTTCTTAAATTAGGTAAAATCCTGAGTCTACTAATGTCAGGGAATTTTGCAATCAACTGCCAAGGGGGTCAAGATGTCACCAATAGGATTTATGGAAAAGGGTATTAAGGACTTACAAACTGAAATTTGAAAGAAAATATGTAGGTTTGGGTGATCAAAACGGATCTCATCTGCTCTCTTGTAAATATCACAAGAGTATTTACTTTGTAATAAAATATGTTCTTTCTTTTTTATTACTGGAGTTACAAACCAGCTTCCACACAAGAATTTAATGAAGTTCTGTCAAATCATGAAGAAAAACTACAATTGATAAAACAATAAAACAATCACACTTTTGTAATAATTATTTGGTAACCTGAATTAAAACATTTTTCTATTATCCTAACTAAGAAGTTATTTGCTGCATTGTTAACTATATGAACAATCTGAGACTCAAAGCATAATGGACCAATGCCAATTAATCCCAAGCCCTTGTAACACTTCAGTTGCAGTAGCACAAGGAACTTTCTATTCCTTATGTTCAAGACAGGGTGAAGACTAAAAGATAGAATACACACTTGTAGGTATGAAAACTATTAACAATTTGACATTTTCAGAAAGATAGGATGAAGAGTTCAATATAAATAAATTGCATATTCATCTTTCTGTTGGAAAACAAAGTGGAAACTTCAAATACTTCTTGTCTGTACAAGTTATTTGCATTTACTTATTCAGTAATGAATACTACCGCATGAAACAAAGAGAGACCAAAGAAAATCACAGAGGTCATAAACTAGGAATACACTATTTGATCCAATGTACAAAAGCAGTGTCAACACTATCTATGTTTTCATTAAGTCTATTTTTCCTAACCACTGTCATTATAACCAACTCAAGCATGATTATTACTAACATCTACATTATCCTCAAATCAAGGATTTTTAAGATTACATATTCATCATGAAGAACAGAGGAAACATATATTTGTTACATAAAATAGGTCAGTTAATGAAAAATATAGGGACAGGTCCTGCCCCGTGCTGTGACTACACTTATCAACATTCAGGCAAGCCATCTGAAAATTAGCGTATCTACCTGTTCTTATCACCAAATACAACCTTCTTTTATTTATTTTGAAAGGGGACCAAATCATTTCATAATGAGTCAAGATTATTTTTGGAAGCATTTTAAGAATGTGCACACACAGATGCAGAAGACATATGTGCCCAACTTGAACACATTGTTAAAAAAAAAACCTTACCAAAAATAAAACACCTGTTGTTCTTTTAAAGACATATTATTCAAGAAAATAAATTAATGATGTTTTGGTGTCAGACCATCCGTAGAACTTGCAGAATAAAAATCCATGCATATTCCATGGCCATTGATCAGAACATGCAGGTGAATTAATGGAAGGGATGGATTTAAACAGCAGTCAGCATATCTGTTAACACTGGGGGAAAGTGCTATGAGCTTTGCATCTTCAGACTCTCACATGCCAGGCATTTAAGTGAGTCCAAGGCACATATTATAAAGCTCCCACCACACAACCTGAAATCAGGGCAGATCCTCCTGAGCTCACTGGTAGGATTCAAATCATTCTTTGTAGGGTCTTCTTGCCCCTTTTACATGAGAGGGACAGAGAAAAGCTTTCTGGAAAGACCTTAGGTCTCAACACTTTTCTTCTTTGCACAACATCCATTAGCACAACTCCGGGCTTGTGGCACTTGCTTTTCTAATTCATCCTCAGAATGTGTCCCTTAACCAACTCACTGCTAGCTACATCCCCCCTCACTGTCCTCTATATATATATATATATATATATATATATAAAACTGGGCTGGAAAGTCCCTATCACTTCCTATACTTCCTTAGATGGGTCCTTTGCATTAGTGCTTTTCTAGTGTTCCTTCTCCAACCTGCTTGTCCATATTCTCTGCCCTGAGAGCTGTCCACCATTATTCAGACCCCATTATTCAGACCCCACCCTATCTGCCACCCTATCTAATAAGGCAGATAAGGTGGCACTTCCTATCATTCTTCCCATCATATTTGCTGTTGACGAAAATCAGGAGTGAAAAACCTGCTTCACTCAGCGCAACCTGAGCAAGACCCTGAATGAAGGTTAGCAGAGAGTGGGAAAGAAATGCTTTAGGCTAATGGTGCTTGAGTGACTTCCAAGAAAAAGCACTGAAATCTGCAGGGACCAGAAGCCTGTGGAAGTGCTAAATTAAATGCAGGGTGATTCCCCTTTAAACTTGAAGGAGACCACATACATTTAAAATGTGCAGTTAACCCATGCTTAGATGATAGATTTGTGACAAATACCTATTATATATGGGAATAACATGTTAGATCTGCACCAAGATCCAACACCAATTGAAGCCAATGGCACTTTTTCCCATATACTCCATGAGATTTTGAATTAGGCCTTTGGGAATTAAGTTTATGAGCTACTGAGAGAAACATCATATAGGTGGTCTTTTGCCATGTACAGTGAGGTATCTTTTTTAATTTGACTTTAATAATGAGCTGGCAATAAAGGTGCTGATACTAATTGCTGAGCACTTCTGTGTTAAAATCAATGCTTAACACTGACCACAATAAATGAGTTAGGCTTTTATATAACATTCATACTTAAAATAGTTGTGAATCTTCCTAATGTGTCATTTGACATTTGTTATTACTTGGCTGTGGACTGGCTTTGAATATTTTATGAAATATTTATGACAGAAGGGGATGTGGGATTCATAAGAGCAAGACACATACAATATGCTGAAGATTAGTGGCAATTACCACCAGGGTAAAATTAGTATAATCAACCATTACTTTCTTATAAAAAAATACAGACTTAATTGGTGGCAGGTGGATATTTCTTCCATTTTCAAAATGCATTTTGTTAGGGATGCATTTGCATATTTTTCTTAGCTTTCTGAGGATTAAGTAAAGTTCTGTTTAAATGTGAACTTTGGCTAATTAACTCCTGGTAAACAGAGAAATGCTAGGTTCTCTCCAAAGAAACAATTATAAATTTTCCTTTCATCCCCAAATACTTTGTCAAAACAGAGGAGCAATAATTATGTGAATAGCATCCAGCCGATACGCAGCAGATTGTGAGCAGGTGAAAGCAGTAGTCTGAATTAATAAGAAATTCAGTTTATTTTATCCACAATATAACGTTCGTTGCATCACAGTTTTATATTAAAACTTAACCATGTCATTGAAATGGCTAGGAATGTTATTTAAACATTTATGGCCTGTCGCCTGTTCAACAGGTCTGTGAAATCCATTCTGTAATGATGGACACTGAGATCAATGGACACATACTCCTATCACATTACACTTCTCTAGCAGTAAGCCATGTTTTAAGGCTAGGAAGAAACCAGCAGTCCTGTGTCACACATTCAGAACGCAAGAAATTCTTACTAAGAATCAGTTGATGAATGAACCGCTTAGAAAAGACAGCGATTTACTATTAACAAGTGAATTGCTAATTCACCCATTCTTCCATCCACAAAGCTACAGTTCATGTACAGGCTTTGAAAAAGCCAGCTCTGGGTCTGGTCTGCTCTTTAACCAACAGGGCAAAAGGTAATGAAAGCATGTTAAATCTGTCTTCTGCAGCATCTACTGATGTAAGTAGCTCAGAGGGGTAGGATTCCAGCTAGAAATGATCAGCACAAAATTCCCATAGGAAAGGGGAACAGTCAACAGCTGTGAAACCAGAAGAGCCAACTCTCTTCCCAAGTTCCTTTCCCCTGTCCACTGCCCTGGCAGAGCCGGTGTGCTGGGGGAATAGGAGGGATCATGTCAGGGGCTAGGAGAGTCACAGCAAAACACAGCATCTCTCTGATAAAGGCTTGTTGATGTTACCGCATAAATGAGAGCATCCCTTATCTTCCTCAATGCATTACCTTCCATTTCTGTGAAAATGCTTCCTCAAGAGTTTCAAATATCAGAGAGAAGCCATCTTTGCCATATAGCAATGAAAACCTGGTCCAGTCCATAGTTTCTATCCTAACCTTCGCAGCACTAGAGAGATGCAATGTGCTGCTTGATTCCAGGTGGGGCCGAACTGCTAGAGCATTAAGTACAGAGCACCGTAGGGAACAGGGGGCCGGGACCCTATCTGCATTATCCCTCTCCTCCTCCCCGGAGGTTCCACATTTCCCTTTTGTGGAACATGTGGATTTCTTTTTTTTTTCTTTGTAATTTTGTATTGAAGGCTCAGCTCTATCCTATCTGCAGCCCAGCCCAGCCTACTTCCACCAATAGGATCTAGAATTATTTGGAAATGACCACACATTTATTAGTCAGTAGCCATAAACCTCATTTATTAGTCAGTAGCCATAAACCTCAGGGGATTGCTAGTGGTCTGGGAGCCTTTAATGTCTATATAAGTGTTTCAAATCAAACCTATATTGCATTACTTTCTCAAACACTTATGTGAAATGAGTTGAAGTCCTCAACTACCCCACATAATTCAAAAAACTAATGCCAGAAAATTAGCAGTTGCCCCAGACCCAGCAGAAATGCTGGAGATTAAATGCAGAAGGTAACTAAACTACCCTCTGGTCCTCAGAAGTATTTCTCCCAGAAAAGCTTGCCCTGCCTTTATCCCTACTGCATCTCCTTCTGGAACTGCCAGACGGCACATCTAGCACCATTTTTAGCATTAAAATCTACACATTGAAGTGAATATTATCTATTATGCATTAACACATATTTTAGAACATTTATTATTCAGGTAAAGCCAGGAAAGGGGGTGAGGTTGGAGGGAGGAACATATCACATTTCTCAAGAAAAAAAATATTTGAGCATCTAAAAATTTTCCCAAAGAGATTCAGGGCTCCAAAAGGGGTATTCTCCTCCTCAGGCATACATGTAATTTCCAGTACTGTTAGGAGGAGTTATACACATGAATTGAGCAGGAGAGATATCCAAGCCAGCTGCAGTTAAGTGTTAAGAAGAATATACTGACTGCAAAAACGTTAATACTGTTATGTATATAGGCTCCATCTGCTTGAAAGCCAGACACATTTAGGTGTACTATTTATAATGTAAATATGTCTGAATTAGTGTATGTTTTGCCTGTTGCTTAGGCAGTATACATTTTTCTCACATTGCGCTACCAGAAAGCACAGCTGGTCACACCTTCATTAAGTACAGGGTACTCTACTCAATTTTTGAATTATATTATTGATTTTTTCCAGGTGCTGCTGTTTGGTGCAGTACATTGTTAAATGGCTCTACAAGTTAAAACCGTTGAAAATAGGGTTTATAATGGAATGGCTGGCACAACCTTAACTACATCATCATGAACAGTGATGCTGTGCTAAATGGATTGAGTCACACTGACCCACACGGAATTGAAGGTCCAAATGGCTTGAAGTATAATTTTATCGACACTGTTACACGGTGATACACTGCTTGGATTCAAAATATGTTCTATGAAATTCAAATGAGCCACTGGAACGGATAGCTATAACTGAGATGCTGGAAATGTCTCACAAATCAATCATTCCAGATGTGAATAGAATTTTCAGGTGGGCTTTTTACATGTTTTATTTTTGCTGGTCTCTTTGAGGTTGAAATCTGTTGATTTGTAATAGCCTTGTCCCAGAGTCTTTCTGCTTTTCCAACTATTCACTCATTCTCCATAATAATGTTATTTTATTTTAGTTGGCTCCCTCAGTGAGTTTTGCAACCAGTATGTTGCCAGGATCCATCCAGTTGAACAAAGCTCTATTTAACTTTTACCTCTCCAGATGAAGCCAATTTTGTTACTTTGTTTAGTCAAAGGAGGGGCTGTAACAGGAAAGAGCCAGATTATGAAGGCCTCAAGGTCACTATGGTATTTGAGTTCTCTAGTATAGTGTGGTTTCACATTCAAAGAATGCAGATCTAAAGAGGGCATAAAAGGAACAGTATGGCCTTTATGCCCTCAGGTACAGCCATTACACTTTTACTGGTATAAGTGATCAGAAACCGGTCTATACCATAGCAGAACAGAAGTCTGGCACACATCGAATGGTTTAAAAATGGTGAAACCTGATCTAAGATTTGCCCCCCACCAAAGGACGAATATAAGTTCTGTTTGCTACTGATCTAAACTATGCCACTTAAAGAAAACGGTGCAACTCAGATCATTTCCACCTCAGGCTTTTTGAAGGTCTGTACCTAGCCTATGGATCTTCAATACTTATTGAACCTTTCCCGGAGCAAGCCAAACACGTTCCATGAAGCCCACAGGTCATTTTGCATTCACCAACACAAATAAATAAATGTTGCTGGTTGGATTACATGTGACTGAAATACTGCATAAATTATTAGAGTCACAATCTGGATGATTAAGTATGGCCTGGAAGTGATTTTAGTGCTTGAATGACCTACGTTAATGTCATTAGCTATTTGCAGAGAAAACGTGATCATCTATAGAACAAGCCAGAATTTACATATTAAATACACTCGTGCTTCAAGAATGCAGCATCTTAATGGGAGCTCTGAGGTGGGTTTCTTCTCTGAGGTTCTGCAGGGCATCACTATCAAGCCACCTCTCAGGACAAAGGCAGGATGTGCTGGTCTCCAATGCTGGCCAGTTTTGCTGGCTAGCATCCTCCTGTCCATCTCTACTCCTGATTTACCAAGCAAAACATGCTAATGAATTATTTGTCTAGTTTTATACACTTTTGGGCTCTGTGCATGGTGTTATTCTCATCTATCCACCAGTCCTTAGAGGACACTGAATGTTGGCACTAATAACTTTGTATCACTTCTCACCTAGGCTTAGTAGAAAATCTCCACAATCTGTTGAACTGTACATTGCCCCAGACCATTTCTTTTCTAGACATGACAGGGTTAAAAGTAGCAGCTCTTTGCAGCTAACTTTCAATTTTATAAAGCTAGATTTTTTAGATACTCATTAAAAGATGAATTCAGCCAGTGTCCTTGAGACAGTTAATGAGATATGCTAATTTAGAATAAATAGGTCTGGTATGAATTTTTGATAAGAAAACATCTGCTTGGCTCAGATGCTTGCTTTCAAGGGAGGTAACTAGGTTTGAAGACAGAGAGATACGATAAGGAATATGCTGCTGTCTTGAAGGCGACAATTTAAAGGAACTAATTGTTTTTCCAGCTAGCCCTAAAAGAAACTTCTTCCCTCCGACATCCATGGGATTTATAGACATTGGCCAGAAAGCAGGAAACCACAAAAAGAAATCAAACAAAAGCCAGCACAGGCATAAGAGAAGTAGGCAACATCAGGGCACCACATCTTGCCCAAGCATGATTAACATCTCGTGCATGTCACAGGATTAAAAAGGCTTTGTGAAAAAGCCACCATTACTAAGAAGGAAAAAAATCAGATGGGCAAAATGTCCCCCACTGCAGACTGCACCAGATGCTATTTCCTCAACCTAAGTACCCATGCACTCTTACCACAGATCCTCAGAGACTACAGCCCCCCGTGGGCCCTCTGCACTGGAGTGAATTTCACCCATAAGCTGGCTTCCAAAATATGGTGATTTAACATTAAAGCTAAGTTCATGGGTTTGGGAAGCAAATTCAAACAGCCCTGAACTAAGCCAGCCATATGAGAGCTCACTATAAGCCATTACAGCCATCAGAATCATGCATTACCAACTCCTCTGCTGCATCATTATACAACATCCTACTGTGTCTCCCAGAGAGAGGGTTAGCTAATTCCCTACAGATTCTTGCATTGTGGTATTCATTCCCTAGCACAGGGGTGGCAGGAGAAAGCTGGAAGAGGCTTATGCTTCTTATACTAATTCCCTTCTACAAGCACTAAGGAATATCACCCCCAGCACAACCCCACTTCGAAACAGCTGGACTGGAGAACAAAGAACCCGAGCTGTTTCACACTTCCCCACCACTTTGTAACCTCCTCTTACTTAACCACACAATTTCCACATACCTTTCTTGCAAGCAGTAGATATAATAATGATTATCTATAATTGCAAAGTATTTTGAGACTTTCAGTCAGACAGTTGTACAATGGAGGCTCTTTAGCAGTTTCTACAAGTTTAAACGACACTTCCCATTCAAGGACTTAGGAGAGTTACTCAAATCAGTCACATTTTCCCATTTTAACTATGGCCGGCATATACTAGTCTGTTTTACAGAATGTAAGTGAATGGTAAGAATCCATCTAGTCATGTTAAACATCATCTCTAAGCAGGGAACCAAATTAAATACCAGGAGCAATTCTATAAAATGTGACTGACATGAAAATCGTTGTGATGTAAATGAGAATGGTGTTGGGCTAAGCAGCACACAGTGCAGTTTACAGAAAGGTTCAGAGTTATTATTTACATTCTTTATAACCCTTCTATACCGATGAAGTATTTCAAAGTAACTTGGGAACAACCACATGATCCTGTGATCCTTTTTCACATAAGAATTTCTTCCGTGTTAACTTTAGGGTCAAAACTGCTACTAGGGTGACGTTACATGTTGTATTTAAACTATATTAAAAGCATTTAAAATGGGAGTCTCCATATGTTAAGGCATATTAATACCCATTAATTCATGCTAAGTGCCTTTTGAGCATCTCAAAGTAACACCACTTTAGGTGAGGGTTACTCACCTAGGCCACACTACTGAGCTTGTACTAGGGTAACTTCAGTCTGTTCCATGGAGATAAAATGAGCAATTTGCAGTCCTCTAGCATCCCAAGATGCACCACAGGGATAAAGCCCAGGTGCCTTCACTTCTAGCCACACCAGCCCTCTAGTGGCAAGTCAGAGCTGTGCAGGCAAGGAAAATTATTAACCCTTAACATGTGACTGCTCATAGCACGTTCTCACTTTAGCACCACTTAACATTGCACCGATTTAATACTGTTGATGAGAGAGGCATGTATGTCAGCTGATTAATATTTATAATTAGGGTAGGGCAATGACAGCCTCTCCTATGAAAGGGGTGGCTGAACAGAATGTCTTTAAAGACTGTTGGCCCAAGCTGACCCGCTCCAACCTCTCAGAGCAGGCTAGAGGCCTGGCTTGGTTCATTGGCAAAGACAGGTTGTAAACTGAACGGGATATTATTAGGAACAAAGGGGAATAACAACAACAGGGGGGAAATAAGAAAAGTAGGGTGATACAACAGCAAGAAACTTCAGAGAATGCGAGGAGACCACAATGGGACCTTCCCAGGTGCCAGGCAGCGCTGTGCTGCTCTGCTACTAAGCAGCCGCTTTCACTCACACTCACAGAAGACAGAATACAGACGCTAACAGAACAAGGGCAACCAAGGCTCAAACTCGCCCTTCACAATGCTCACTCAAGACAGCAGATGAAATGCTACTCAGGGAAAGA
>NW_005842107.1:1838145-1856130 GCF_000455745.1 Alligator sinensis
TCGATCTGTCCCTCGAGTAGTAGCAGCTGGTGCAGATATTGGCATCCACTCTCATTTGAAAAGGCAACAAAATCTCTCCACAATTCCAGACTCTGGCCAAGAATTCATGACCACTAAACCACAACTCACTCCACCCAGCCAGATCCACAAAACCCACACAGGGTGCTCTGGACACCCACTTTTATAGGGTGAAATGACCCCACTTCTAGTGACCAATCATCCTCTGTCTCTTGCTGTCAATCAGTCTGTCAATCACATCTTGATACATTTACTCACTCTTCATCCCATCATCCTCTGCATTACCTCAGGCATGAGGCTAATACTCACCCATCAATCATGCCACATGCCAAACTTATATTCACAATGCATAAGTTCAATTCTCAAAAGTAGAACAAAAGGTGGAAAGTTCAGGCCTACCAGAAAAATCCAACCACACTACTCATATGTAATTAGTTTATTTAGGCATTATGCCAATAAACTAATATACATATGAGTGGCATTCAGAAACATCAAATATCAATCAATTAAGTACTAAGAGTACTAAAACCTGGGGCATCAATATGATCTAAGTGTAACAGGCAACTTTGCCCCTAATTGATATCAAGACAAAGCTGCTGCACAATACTTTGGGGTCTAAGTGTTTTGGATCCTCGGATCTGTAAAATACTATCCTCTCATAAGAGGAATGAGTAGGTAGATTGAATGCCTGATTGAAGTCACTATATCCACCTAATAGTATTAATTTCAAGGAAGTACAGCTTCATTATGTAATCAAAATATACTTGCTCCGATTCATTTTCCTCAATTTCAAATCTTAACAGAGTAAAACAGTTAGTAAATTTTGATTCTTTATAAGTCTTCAGTATTTATCTCTTGTGGAATCTAACCAATCAAGGAACTAAAATGGGTAATTTGACATAAAATATCTGTTGTTCCCACTTCATTTTATAACAATTATGTAAATTTTCTTCAAACATCTTAAGATGCAGTAATGGTTTTGCACAGATTTTCCTCCTTATAATAATAACCTAATTTCCTCCTTCTATCTGCCAGTCTCATTATGTTTCTTTCTAAGATTTTTCATCATTTTCTTTCAGAATTCTTAGTCTTATTTTGTACACAGTAGTAGTCAGTGATGTCTTTATTACTCTTGAAGTGCATCTACATGAGACACTTTAAGGCACATTAGCCTAAACATAAGGCACATTAGGGTGCATGTCTACACATGTGCACCCTTAATGCACTTTGAAAACGGTGATTTTAGCTAATCAGGGATAAACTTGATACCTGCAAATACAGGTATCAAATTCAGGCATCGTTAGTTAAGGTGCGTTCATGCACACGTAGATGCAACCCAGCACTAACTAACTTTAGTGCCGGATCTACCTAGGGCTGCAACCGAGAAGTCTCTCCTGCTCCAAGGCTGGGCTGCTCTCTGGCAGTCCTAGCAAAAGCCTGCAGCCATCTCATGCCTTGGGGCACACACACCAGGGAGCCTGAAGGATCCAGTGCCATCTACAGGAGCCCACCAGGCCACGTGTGCCCCCTGGGCAGGCCACAGGCTCTCTCTGCCTGGCATGTCACCTCTCCAGAGCTGCTGCTTGGCCACAGGTGGGTGTTGCAAAGGGCTGCAGCTTCCTACAGCCCTTGCCTAACCTTGAGTTCACTCCCGGGCTACTGGCTGGCTGTCCCTGGCAGCCTGGCCAGCAACTGACCCTGAGCTGTCTTCTGTGCTTGCAGTTCCTGTACTGAAGTGCATGACTCCCAGTCCCTGGCTGTGCCCCTGTCCAGGGTGCTGCTGGCAGCTGTTGGCATTTGATACGTGACCCAGATACCTTGTTCCAGGTGGACCCAAGCCCTCAGACTGACCATGACCTCTCCATTCGATAATAGCTAATTTTATTGATGCATGTGATAGCAGATAAGAATAATGCAAACAATTATATATCTACCAGTCCTAGAGCTGTCATCAAAAGGAAGATACATCTGGCCAGTACACGATCTTCACCCTGAGGTTCTCTCTTGAATGTCGGATGTCAGTAGCCTGGAGGTCAGAGACTGAGGCCCACCCTCCCACAGCGGGGTGGGCTGGTGGAGTGCCCTCTGTCCATGGTAGCCACAGGTTCCCCTCTCAGGGCCTCTTGCTGCTCTGAAATCCCTCCTTTCTCCCCTCTGATGACTCTTCATTCCTGGGCATCATTGATTAGTTTCCCTGTGGTTCTCATATGATCCACATTCTATCCTGCCAGCATATTTCTTTGTTTCACAAACCCATCACATGCATACATCTTAATTTAGGCTTTTATTGGGCTTTCTAATTTGATCTGCCACCACAACCAGAAATGCCAAGGGCTCTGCTGCTAGTCACTATGACCTGGAGCCAATGCTGCAGAGTCTCTTATCTCTGTTATGGAACAGTGTTCTTGTCTTCAGTTTCCCAGCCTGTGTGTCTGCTGACTTTAGACACAGCGGGTCTTGAAGGAAACTTCGTCACAAACAGGCTTTTAGAAATCACCTACCCATGCCATTTCCCTGGACCACTGTTCTAATGCAATATCTACTTTATCTACAAGCCAATTCCCAAAAAAACCTCTAAATACCATTTTCTAGCCGTCAGCAGCTCTCCAGGGCCGGCATCACAGAGACAACCATGTGGGGGCCCAGAAAGCCAGCATGGGACCCAGGATGTCCACCGCCGCCTCCCTGTTGAGCCCTGGCCCTGCCTGAATGCACATGCCCATGCCATCCACCTGGGGCTCCAACTGGACCCAGGAGCAGGTGCACGACCTCATGGCACTTTGGGACCATACCAATGTGCAGAGGCATTTTTCACAGGGCAGACACACAAACATCAACATTTGAGGCCCTGTCATGCAGGCAGCAGGGGCATGCCAAGTACCAGGCCATGGAGACCCTCCTGGCCCTGGGGGCTGCATCCACGGGTCCTACTGCCCAGCCTCTGGCCATGGCCTCACAGGGCCCCAGGGTGGGGAGAGTTGTGGAGGGGCCCTGTTGAGGGGGGAAAGGGGAGAGATAGGGGCAGGGGTTGTGAGAGAAACTAATTTTTTCACGTGCATGTCCTGAAAGTGTTGCTGGGGGTGAGCAGGGGGTAGCAGGTGTGTGGACAGTGGGGCAGGCTGGAGTGAGGAGTGCAGGAGTAGCAGGTTGGGCAGAGACTCCCATAGCCAATGCTCTGACTCCCACTGGTGGGTGCACAGCTGTCCTGGGGCCACCAGGGTCAGCACCATAACAAGCAGGAGCACGGGGTGCTGGCTATCACTGGCAGGGACTGGGATAGAGCACTGGGCATTGCTGGCAGGGACAGCCCTGGTGCAGGGAGGCTGAGTGGGTAAGGAGGGAGCCGGCATGTGATGCCCCTGCACTGGGCATGCAGCTCCTGGGTAGGGAAGGGATTGAAGAATCAAAGCTTCCAAGATGGCTGCCAGGTGCTGGCAGCTGGCTCTAACTTCAGCATGGCTACCAAGTGCTGGTAGCCATGTGGCTGGAGGCTAGAGCTCCCCCCAGTGTCCACTGGGGCACATGATAGGGCTAGGGGAACATGGGACTAAGTTTCTGGCACATGTAAACACCTGCCAAAAATGTTTAATGCACATTAAACTTAAGCGCACTTATTTGCACGTGTAGACACACCTTTGGATCACTTAAAAAGTGCATTAGGCAGATAGTTTCTAACCTAACATTATATTCTTGAATCCCTATGGTATACTGTGCATCAAATCTATAGTCTTACTGGAGCTGTCAATTGATCTTATTCACACCTGTAACTAAAGACCTTATAAGTATTGTGCTCCATTGTACAACTGATTAGACATAATTATGAAGGATTATTGCATTCCTCTGAAGCATCAGTTATTGCTCATTGCTTCTAGATAGACACTTAACTTCATGAACATGAAGTTATCTGACCCAGTGTGGCAAGTTCTATTATCCTGTAGACTTTGATCAAAAGGAAGAATTTCAAATATCAATTTAAATTCTACCTATTAATCAATTAACTACATGCAGAAAAGCTCCAAAATACTCAATATAATAGATTAATGACTGTCCCAAAATATAAACCTGGATCAAAGCTCTCCTGAACTTGGGCATTAGAAAAAAAAAATAAAAAAAATCAGAGTACTTTCATGTGATTCATTAAAGGGTTTTACTCTGAACTTGGATTCAAGCCTGGATCTGAGCTTATTATTAATAGTTAGCTGAGGTCCTGTGGTGCATGAAGCCACCTTTATGCCATTTACCTTTTATTTAGAAACCCTGTTCTAGATCTCCAGCTGGTATAAATCAGTGTAGCTTCACTGACTTCATCACATGTAAATGGAACACACACAAGCACAAGACCCAGTCCTAAAAACAGATACAACTAATTTACTACAGGTAATCAGTAAAACAACAAAAAATAATTTTAAAAATTCATCTTAAACCTGCAGTATTTTAGACAAAGGTGTCAGAAAGTACAAGTTTTATCACAAAGACTCAGTAAACTCAGCAGAGGCAGAAACTCCTGACTGCATTATGCCCCTTTATACTGAATATATTGCTTTTTATGTCTTTAATAGGACAGCCTAATAGTCTATCATTAATATGTTTATATACTTACCAATTGGTCTATTTTATAACCTTAAGATTCATTTTGAACAATGTCTCTGTCATAATTCTCCTTAACTACCACATATTTGATTTGAAGGTTCCCCCTTGCTCTTTCAATATGCTTCAAGAGTACTAATGAAGCACACCACAAAATCTTTGCTGTTCTCCGATATCTGAACCTTTCTTTAATAGCTTATGTGAACATGCCATTCACTCTTGTAAAACAGCTTAATAGGTTGTATGCCTCATGGTGTCCATCACTGCTGGGAGTCACTTCATAAGATGCAGAAAGGATTAAGCAGAAGACTGACAGCTACCATTCAGAAAAACAGATAATGGCACAGTCTGTTCAGTGGTATTGCTTAAGTCAGTATTAATACTATTTGTATTGCATAGATACTCCAACGGAGATCAGAGCCTCAGTGTACTACACAGTGTACGTACATACCAAGAGAATCCCTGCTCAGAAGAGATTAAAATACAAGTAGTCCAGGTGGACAGAGTCTGCAAAGAAGAAACAATGCCCAAAAAAGAGAGACTTGGTGGCATGTGGAGAAGTCTATGGCAGAGACGGGAATCCAACCCAGGTGTCCTGAGTCACAGTTTTAAACGTATGACAAACCTCACTTCCCTTCATTTCCTGTTTGAACCATTCAAAATTTGCAACAGTTATTTTGCATAATAAAGGTATCAAATGCAGCGGCCGAGTCAAATCTGTCAGGGTTAATTTTAAGTGACTGATCTGCAATTACTAATCCCCCTGGATACCCAGGGCACTGTGACGTTTAGTAAATCATGTAAGTACCTGTGATGTCATAACAAACTGACATGTTTACGTACACTTTTATACCGCTCTAATGCATACTGGGGATATGATTTTACCTTTATGCCATATCAGTCAATCAGAAAGCTGGTACCTTTCCATAGACAGAAATAATACATTGCCATTGCTTGACTGCAATATATTAAAATTTAAATTGCCTTCTACTCTGCTGTGAGGGACACATTAACCAATATTAAAAACACCAAAAAGACATTACAATGACTTTAAAGCATGATAAATCGTGGAGGTTCTCCATATTTCATAAAGAAAGGAATGAATAAAGGTTTGGAAATTACTTACCAAATGTTTATAAATGGTAAAACATTTTTTTAAAAAAATCTGTATAATATTCTAAATTAAGAAACCATTTCTCTCTGACATTACTGTTGGCAGCTCTAACCACAGCCTGGGTAGAAATCAATTTGCAGTAACTGTGAATTGCTATTTAATTTGGGGGCATGAAAAGCTTAATTGGGGAAGTGTGTTAAAAGTTGACAAGTGAGAGTCAGATTGAGTATCTTAAATTTCCTATGGCAAACCTGTGATAATCCAAGGATCAAACAAGCGTCTTTATTAATTAAACATGCAGTGTTGGCACCATCCAATTTCACTCACATTGTGAGATCTTTTAACAGGAAATTGCAAATTATTTCATAAAAGGTATGTGTGTGAATTTCTTTCTGTAACGGACAAAGAAAGATTTTGCAGATTTCTTAGATTTTCTGTCTGAAAGCAGGTACAAAAAAGCCCATAGAAATGTTCCTCATCTATTTGCCTGGATCACCCATATTTCAACCATCTCAATAACAATACAATATATGGGATACATAATCATTCATTATTTCAAGGCTTCTTAAACATTAAACTGAGTAGCTTTTGTGCAAAGCGACACCTATATTAAGAATTAATTGGTTTCAGACATAGCCACATGATAAAGAAAACTACTGGTCTTGCTTAAAAATAAATACATGAAAATTGATAAGATAGTGAATGCTTCTTGCATTTTTGATGACTGATTTCATTCTTACTAATATGCATACTATTTATTACAAATGGTCACTTTAGCTTAGCTGGCACCCAGAGGAATAGCAACTTTTAAGCTGGAAAATGCTGCAGAGCAACAGTTACAAAACCCATTGTTGTGCTTATAGTCTTGATCCTCTCAGCCCATTTCACAGTACCGTGACTAAGATGGGCCGACACTAGCGTCACCTCAGGTGACAGCTTAGGGGAGGAAGGGGTGCAGAAAAAAAATGCTGCAGCTGCACAATCACAGCAATGGCACAGTGGCTGCTGGAAGTGGCCCCTGCCCCAGGCACCTGGCTGCACTGTTACACCTCTTCCCTTTCACTCTACTTCTGATCACAGACAGGAACGTAAACTTCAAGACCAGGTACAGGCATTACACTTTTACTGGTATAAGTGATTGGAAACTCGTAACGGTACAGAAGTTCAGCGCACACAGGCTAGTTTAAAAATGGCAGAACCCAGGCTAGGATTTGCCCCCACCAACGGGCAAACTTGTGTTCTGTTCACTACCAATCCAAACTACACCACTTACAAACAACCACCGAACTTAGACTGATTCCACTTCAGGCTTTTTGAATGTCAGTGCCTAGCCCAAATGGCAGGATTACAGTGCCTTTCTTACTGAACTGGAATCTGTTTTTGAAGTTGAGGTTTTGCTCTGCAGGTAACTATTCTTCCCAAATTGTTTTCTTTCAGGTTTAAGCCAACCCTAAATCTCAAACTGAAATTCAACTGAAAGCACAGAGCTTGGCCCCATTGAAAGGCAAACCCCAACAATGGTCATGCCACTGGCAGCAAAGCATTTGTCTTAGGTTTCCTGGAAGGTTTGCATCGATTGGAAGACCTGACTTCAGTTTTGACTGGATACTGAGATATGTTGGCAAGCTCCGTCTAGGGCTCCTTGGTGACTCTTGTTAAAATCTTCTGACCAGATTGAAGGTAAGGTTGGAATGACAGCCTTTTTCTGGTAAAAATTAAAAACTGCTCTGGATCCTGCTAAATTATTCTTGGCAGAGAAACTTGTGATCATAAAAATTCTTCTAAACAACAAATGTCTTGCAGATCTTTTTAAAATATTTTCTTGGAAGGAGCTCTACCTTGGGTATAGCCTCTCAAGTATCTCCTCTTCACATTACACAAGTAGGTTACTTTGCTCATATATAATCTGTATAATTTCAAAATATTTCCAGCCAATGTATTTCAGACAATTTGTTTGCCAAGCTGTGCTGTCTTCTTATAACCACTGTCAAGGAAAGAAAACTGTTTTATTTGAATAGCACAACTAATTAATAGATTTCTCAGTCTCTCACAGGAGAGTCTCCAGGCACATCTACCTCCCATGCACCAGTTGCATCAGCAGCTAAGAAGAATTGTTAAATTACTGGCAGACCATCTTGTGAATTGACAGCATTAGGAAACCTTTTCAGCATTCTAGATAAAAGCTGTACCAGGATATAGTTTAAAAAAAATAAAATATAATATTTTGAACTCTGGGAGATAGTACTGAAGAGCTGAGAAGCACTATCCTGTTTTTCCTTTGCCAAAACTAATAGCAAAACAAATTAAACAAAGCTGCTCTTGTACACAAGATATTCCAACTAAAATTCATTATCTTTTGTAAATACCAAACATAAAAAGTGTCACAACACACCTATTCATAAACATTAGTTTCACGTGCTTACACATTTTACAAGCTATACAAATAAGACATTTAAGCAAAGAAGATAATAACCGTAAAAGGTGGCTCCCACAATATTCTTCTTTCTACAACAGGAAGTCTGCCTGCAGCTGTCGGTATAACTCACAGGCACACTGGTTTTTTTTCCATCAGAGACCAAACTGTTGCCAGTTCCTCCAGCACATTGTCAGACATTCATGCAAATGCCACTAAAAGCTGCAATAAGAATCATCTAGGGAAACTACATTAAAAATACCTTTTCCCAACACTTGCATATCCCTAATGGCTTTAAGAGGCATTGAAAGCAATATCAGGATCTCAGTGAAAACAGTTCACATGTGCATTAGGGGTCACTCACCTTTTCGAACCACAGCATCAGTCCCAGTTTTCGTTTGAAGAGTGTATGAAATTATGATGGGGCATAAATAGTGCAAATCTGATGTGAACATAGTTGACACAGCACAGCATAAACAAAAAGTAGGCTAAGTTCAGAATTAGCCAGTGCAACATGACTAGACCCTACAAACTACAAGTGTAGACTGAATCACACATCTAAGACAAAACAAGCCGAAAAGCAACAAAGAGGCGAATATTTGCTGACTAGCCGAGTTAGTTGTACTAGTCACTGTGAATAATGTTCACTGTCAATTTAGTTCCTTTTCACATTCTTAAATTATTTCAGAACCACTCCCAATCCTGACATATGTACGTATTTGCAGTTGTGACTGATGAAAAGTCTAGATGAACAATTTTCAGCTAAAGGGTTGATTGAGATGCATTTACTTTGACTCTCTTCTTTGCTGTTTGTGGTTGGTCAGCTAAGTTGCATGTTATTGTTTCAGTATCTTAATTGCTTGTTTCAGAAGAGTAATGAATGAAATAATGAAGAATTAATTCTCATTCAGGCACAAGTAACTAAATTCATATACGTACACAAGTAAATCTCATTAGCACAAACATTAATAATACAACAAAGGCACACAAACATGTCTGAATCATTAATTCATTGGGCATTCAAGTGAAAGTGTTTATTTCAATGTTTTAGAGTATTCAACAAGCTCAGATGATCAACATAATATGAATAAATCTTCTGATGCATTGAGAGCAGTTTATCGCTCAAACCAATGATTCCATATAATCTACACATCATGAATCCTCATTCTGTGAATTACTTTAATATTTGTTTCTTTGCATGTCAGCATTACTAATAGATCTAAGGCTAAATAGAGTAAATATGAAGATGGAAGCAGCTATAATTTTTTTTTTGGTCAGCATTTATTCTTATTGAAATATAAGATTTAGAATATGCATTTTGAAACATTTTTCCAAATGTTGGTAGGTAATACTATTCCATGCTTCTCTACAGTGCTTCAGTTGGCAAAAAACTGCATAGTTCTATCAACTTCCATAAAGCTATGGACTTTTTACGTTGGTTAAGGATTTGATCTTTTGACTCACTGGATACTCTCGTTGCCATGATCTTTGTACCTTGTCTAAATATGATTTAATGATCTTTAATTAAATATGTTAGTACAAATTATCCTAGGTACCAAGGCTTTATTCTGCTCATTCTTCCACTGTCTTTACAAAGATACAACTCCTTTGAAGTTGTTTCCCATTGATGCAGGTTCATTTAAAGAGCAGAGACAAGCCCAGTATCTCTAACAATCAGAATGATCTAAGTGAAAATGGAATTGAGAAAGTTTAGGGAAATTCCAGCTTTTGAAATTTGTCCCAAAGGAGAATGGAAAATCAAAATCTTAGAATTTTCCACCAAACAAAGCACACAAAATATATATAGTTTCAGCTTTATATTTTACGATTATAAAAAGCATGGAAACAACAAAGTCAAAATGAAACATTTCAAAACATTTCATCTGAAAATATCACAAAAATGGGTACAATCCTGGGAAGTGTTTTGATTGAGTTAAATCGGCATTTTCCAATGGGACAGCTACAGTAATGGTCTCAGCCAATCTCATCTGCTTGGTAAAAATAGTGTGTAGTCATTTCCCTCCCTCAATAGTAGATTCATAGCGTGAAAAATCTTAACCTGCACTCAACTTCAATTTATAGTAGAAGAAGTAGGGGAGTAGGGGGGCTTCACATCACCATTATGTTCTCTGTTCACTACAGTTATTTAAAATGAGTTTGGCCTATGATGTGGAGAGTCTTAGGGCTTTGTTAATATACTCTAGCCAGAGATATATTTGAAAAGGTGCCAGTTTCACAATGGTGTGATCTGGTATCAACTTCCCTGACTCATCACATCCAACAAGAGCTGAAACTATAAGAGGATGGTATGGAACCAATTATAGTTGCTAAAGGATTTTCCCATGGCAGAGAAATACCTACCTGCTTGTTTAAACTACCTTCATAGTAATACTAGGACCATTCATCCTCTAAGTTTAATTAATTATATAGGATCCATATATTTCCAATCCTTTTTTTTTTTATTAATTGGTTGATGAAATCATTCAAGATTGCAAAAAGGCAAATAGTGTAATGTAATCCTAAATTTCTATTCACCAAGTTTCTATTTGCTCACCATGCTCTCAGATATGGATTAACTACAAGTACTGCAGAACACAGCTTCAGCAAAACCAGAAAGTGAATTAATCACTGCAGCAACATAATGTGGCTTGGCACGACTGTATTATAGCATTGCTTTCTTGTGCTACAGAGTTAAGGTCTGTCAGCAATTTCACTATGAAGTCCTATTTTTAGGAGTCTGTAACTTTTACAAAAATAATAAAAACATCTTCAGTGGAAGCTTCAACTATAGGGGTTTTTTTCAGCCATGAACTATATCTATGGGGTGCAAATAGTTTGTTAGTCTATATAAAACTCTGCTGACTTGTCTATTTTTACATTTTCTAGTAATTTGTTGTTTTTCTTGGATACTTTCTAATAAACTTGCAATCTACTACAAAATCCCTGCAGTATCAACATAGAATGGTATATATGAACTGTAATACTCAAATGTGCCCACTTTTGGGTAGAAAAGTATATAAACAATGCTCTTTTATTTTCAATTAGAGCTTCAGCTTGATATAGCTGGAGTACAGGTTGCTTTTCAGCATCTGTTGGACATGGAAGTGAAACTTTCCAGAGTGTGCTGTAGGATATGTCAAGGTGGAAGGTGTTGCTGGAGACTGTTTCCTTAGCTTATTTCCACTTTATAGGTTTTTGGTCAGTCAGACGTGTTCTTCTGTAAGCTTAATTATCATTAAACAACATTATCTTTGTATTAGTATTTACTTAGCCTATTATTCTCCTCTCACTTACATAGGTATAAATCAAGACTAACTTCAATTCTGGATTTCCATTTGACATTCGTGGAATTACTTTGAATTCTATTTGTGGAACTGGAGCTGGCCCTACAGGTTTTAAAGACTGCAAAGGTTTCCTCTGCTAGAAACCAGAAGATAAGTTGTTTTTTTCAGGTGACAGTTCATATTATAAGAACTAAAGCCAATTTATAACTCTCACACCTGGAGAGAAATCTTCTGTATCAGTGTCTAAACAAAGGCTGACTTTTACAATTGTCAATTACAGGAAATTGCTTCTAATACTAATATGTGGCTCAGTTATAAAGCACGCTAAATCTGAGGACAGAAATGCACAGAATTGCTTACCTTTTCATAACAGATTTCTTTTAAAGACTTCCACCTCTGTCTAAATTGACATTACAGTGGTCCAAATTAATATAAAAAGTGAAACATTTATTAACGTTTACTTAATTACCAAGTGTTCCAACGATCATTATAAATATGAGACTGATAATTAGATTTAAAGCGACATATTGCATTGATATTTGCTAGCAACCCAATATACAAACCTTGCCTAATCATAGAAGTTCTCCAAAAGATCAGTAAAGTCTAGGTGAGCATCTCAGATTGGTAATTTCATACAACTTCCAGACTTACCCTTATAAGATGCAGATGTGCAAAGTTGAAACAAGCAAGCCCTGAACAATTTATGCATTGGTAGCACCTGTTTATTCCGCATTCAGCACTGCCTAACTAATCCTATCCTATCAATTGGAAAATATTAACCAGTTTAATTATTCATTTTATTCCCTTATAAATAAAACTAAGGAAACAAAGATGACCTTCACTTTATACTACTTCAAGCACCATGGAGTGAAAGCTGAATGTTTACAAAGGCACCGTGGTGCGTGAAGATTGGTCCAGTACTATAACTGTGGTACAGCAACTGGGGTGGCCACTTGGGGGCAAGGGAAGGGTGGAAAAACCAGGTTGCCACTGCCAGCAAGCCACACAATGGCATGATGACAGCTGGAAGTCATTGCTGCTCCCATGTGTTACCCCTGCCTCAGGTGCCTGGCTGTATTGTTACAACCAGGGATTGGTCACCCTACCCCTTAAAGATGGGCATAAACCAATTCTGCTCTTGAAACTGGGAAAATTTGAAGCAAGGTATTCATTTTGCCTCGGAACCAACCAACCAGACCTTCCCAACATCCCTTTGAGCTTTAGGATGTTACAATCCTGATTCAAACTTTATGGCTCAGGTCTATGTCTCTGGTTTTTTAACTCGTGAGACTTTTTCTGCACTGACTCAGTCATGTTGGCACAATTAGAAGGAGACGGGAAAGGAACATGATTCTCCTCTACTCTAATGGCCAGGTTAAACCCAAATATCTCCATGGCAACCAGCTTGTCAAAGAGGAGGGTAGAAGGTCAGCTCAACAATCGGAAAACAATCAGGGCTCTATAAGTAACACAATCAACTGATGGGACTGAATTTCTCAACGATTACTGAATGCCAGAATCAAAGCTCTAACTCTGCCAACTAATCCATGTGTAGGAAGTAGTTACTCCTATGCAATGTCCCGCTGACCTTAATAGGATGCCATGAAGAAGGATCTATAACTAGGACTCTGTTTACACCACTGGGCTCTCAGTCTTAAATGCTGCCACCTTATTAGTTGGCACAATTTGAAACGTCTTCCTTCATAATAACATCTTAAAAGCAACAGGCCTTTAGAGAAGAAACTTTACTTCAATTTTTTTTTTTTTTTACTCCTGGCATCAAACTCCTGCTACTCAAATTTACTCCGCCTGCACCACAAAAAGTAGCAGTTCTTATCATGGACGGCCCAAGAGGTCCAGGACTAATTCCCATTTTATTAATGCCTTCCCTTTGCACTGAGCTTTCTCTCCTAATTGTATAACTCCAATCAGTTTTTCTCATCAGACTATTCACTTTTCCTGTAATCATGTTCATTCTGGACAATTGCACTTGGTTTCAGTGTCTGGTTTTCACAGAGGTTGCTGCTTACAACTGGCTGGACTGACTGATAAGGGAAGGGCGATAAAGAGACAAAAGTCTCACAGCAATCTTCGGAGCATACCTCACCCATTCATTCTCACTCCTCACACACCAATCCCAGGAAGGAAGTAGTAAAGTTGATCTGAGTTAACTCCACCCCTACTTTCAAGGACACTGGTGGGAGAGATGACACGAGATGGCACGTACATGGATGCCCATTTGAGAAAACCAATAAATGTTTTCCAGATGTCATTGGAAGGGAAATTACATGTGGAGGCAACTTCCATATAACTGTGCCTTTGCAGCTTCCCAAGTAGATATAACATTACAGCTGTACGGAAAGATTTCTCATAAAACTGGCAGCACGTGGCACACTGTCATTTTTGTAGTGGGAAAAGATGCACCAGCATAGTATTCATCAATGTTTAGGAATGGACAGATGAACCAGCTGTATAAAACAAGTCGATAAACTTCTGGCATCTTTAATTATTAAACTGATGAAGAATCTAACTAATGTTATTTCTAGACTGGTAAGCCAATAAAGTTATGAAGTGGCATGTAGCAATCATACAAAAATCCTTACGTATAAGGGGAGATATTTTGTGACTTCACTGCAGGATAATTAACTATGATTTGTCTGTCTGACATGTTATAATTGAATGTTTTGCTTAGCTTTAAAAAACATTGCAATTTGACACTCCCTCTGTTGATGTAATTTCAAATTATGGGAGAATTAATGTGATGCTGTTGGGCAGAGGTTGGCAACCTATGGCCCATGGGCTGGATTTAACCCATGGAGTCATCAGATCTAGCTTACAGAGCAGGAAGTTTGGTGGCATTCAGCAGCAGGGGTCTTTGTCTGAGCTAAGCTGTGCCACACTGTGCCTGGGACCTTTGCCCATTTTGTGCCCCAGCCAGGTGGTAGGGAGAACCAGTAGCTAGGTTGTAGCATTGATCCACCAGGTCAATGCATTGACTCACTGGGTTATAGCTGGGTTATTTCAACCCCTGACAGAAAGCACTGCTGATCCCTGCTGCAGAGGTCTTTTCCGGTGGTTTCAGTTTGTTGCATGAACAGAGAAAAGCAAAATGATTCAAATGCATCAGTTTTCAGAAACTGAGCTCTACTATTGGGCTGCTAAAACTCACCCAGTTCCCACAGCTCAAACTGATGGAGCCTAACCCTAGTCTATGCCTTCAAGAAAGAATGGGTTGTCCAGGCACGAATAGCAAACAAAGCCTTTGTCTTTCCCCAACTGAGCCTTCGCTATCATGGTCTGCACTGCACTAGCATCTGTTCCAGGGATAGATAGATAGATAGATAGATAGATAGATAGATAGATAGATTTATTGTTATTTCCAGTGTTGTCAATCTGGTACCCTTTACCACTGCTCAGACTATTTATAAAGACAAAAAAAAAACTAGTTCCTAAATCTTGCCTTGGACTGAACAATGATGAATTTACAAACACTATAGCAAGCCTATTAGCAACAAGTGATGTTGAGCAGTCAGCACGGCATTCAGGTCCCTGGAACCAGTTACTAACACACAGCTGAAAAACTGGCCTGGCTTTTGTACTGTTGGAGTCGCTCCTACAGAAAAATTAGGCCACAGAATGTTAATAATAATAAAAATGCCTCTAATGAATCAGGATTAGTGCTCTGCAGGTGGTGGAGAACTCATTAGTGCTAGCTCCTCAGCCCCTGGAGCGCTCCATGGCCTAGCTGGCAAACAGCCAGAAAATAAGTATGAGACCTGGCCAAGTCTTCTCTTAATATCATCGATAGCTCATAAACTCTGTATCACATTCATAACTTTCCGTGGAGCAGAAGGCCACAGATACTTCCCCGTTAATCATGCCATTTAAAATGTGCTGGTGACCAATAACAATATTCCCCACTGAGCACAGGTGCTACATCTGCAGCATGAAGTGTCTCAGGGAAATGGAGAACAGGTGTCTGAGATAGCTGCCTACCGCCCATATTATGTGCCACTACCATTGCCTGTTCAGATGAGCTTTTCAACACAAAAAGCCACTCTACGTTCAATCACACCAGAGCAAACGTGGTGTCACTTCATCAATATTGTTCTTGCTATAAACTGAGATAGTTACGAGTAGAAGCTGGGGCAGAGATGCTAAATCACCATAAATCCCGGTGAATGGCAAACCACAGGACACTGTAAAGAAGCCATTATTTGAGTGCCAATTCTGACGAATTAACATTATACCGCTTACAGCCAAAAGTAAGGTAAAAAAATTAACAGGGAACAAATACCAGCAGGACTCGATCATTTGCTGCTACTACTTCCCTACGCTTCTGCATGGCCAGTCAACAACTTGACACATGAAAATTTCCACTGCACTAAACGGTGTTAACTCTGTTTTCAGTTTGGAAGAGTGAAAAAAAAGGTGTCTGCCCAGGTTGTGCGCGCATAAGTATCCATACCACAAAAACACAAAGCACCATCAATGGTCTTGCTGGAGGGGCCAAGATCTGGGATAACAGAAAAAAACAAAATAAACCTGGTTTCTCTACATATCAGGTTACAGGCACTGAGGCACAGAAGTATGGGAAGGCTTGAACTACTACTATTTACCTCTGTTTTCTCTGAGGATAAGAGATCTCAATTTTCCAGGTCAGACAACCTTGTGTTTGTCACTATTCTAAAAGGAGGTATATAAATAATTGTTAATTAGCCATTCAAAAGACAGTGTTTTAGGCATCATTGCCTGAAAAGTAACATTTCTCTCTGGTTTTTAAATCCAAGCCATATCTCAGAAACAGTTAGTAGGCAAGGCAAATCATCTGCAACCATGTAGTTGAGCTCCTTAGAAAATGAAAGAACTAAACAGATTTTGTTGACTGCGTAAGAAATAATTGCACCTGAACTTACATTTTTTTTGCCACACTGGCACCTGATGCGATTTGAGGCAGTGAAGATATTATACTTGGCAAACATACTCTGTAACAGAAAACCACGGATACAACTTTTCTCGTCTTCCCCCTCCGAGAAGAGCCTGCAAATTTCTGCTCTGCTAATGAGGGGTAGGACCGCAACAGAAACATGGGAGCCCGCCTTCTTTGGCAGAGTTTTACAGCTCATTAATAATAATATCAGGAGATTTGAAAAGGAGGTGGATATATCAACATCTTGAGAGGAAATGCATTCACTGGTTGTGGTTCTATCACAGTGGCTCCCGCGGCATCTAGCTCTGTTTACTTCTCTCCCACATCACCCTCAGGGTAGTCTAGCAAAGGTGGGCTTGGCAGATGTTCACATTAGCTGACAAGGACGAGATGATCATAACTGAATCCATGGTTCCTCCAGCTCTAATATTTTTTACATAGTCCTCCAAATAATAATTGGATCAGCTGAGAATTGAATCTCTTCTTTTTTCTGCCTCCCCCTTTTGCTAGTAACCAAAGCCCTTTTTTCTTCCCCCCAAGCTAATCCCCCGGAGATGGGAAAGACTTTCTGTTGTGGTTTTCTCTTCCATGTAAGATTTGAACAATCAGCTGATTAGTCGGCTTTGACAGGTGTTAGAATATCTCGGAGCAGACTGAACATTCTTATTGATTAGCGGATACACGGACAGAGTTTTTCAGGCCTGATTGTTTTTCACTAAGCATTTTAGGTAGAAGGGGGAAAATGTGCTACATTATCAATTTTTCTCTAATCCATTTTCATGTACTGTACTCCTGCTTATCCAATTTAACTACTTAGCTGTCAAATACTAAAACCTAAGGAAGTCTCTGGTTATGAAATTGCTAAGTCTCTTGTTATTGCAGCTGTTTATTCAAACTATATTTATGCCAGCAACCGTAGCCTTATGTAAAAGTTTTAAATAAATTCCTGGGGCAGTCCTAATTGATTGATGGATGTCTCCCAATAGGCTCATCAGTTGAGACTAGCTTTTCAAAAGATGTTCTCTTTAATTTGCAATAATCTGTATGCTTCTGCTTCGTTGGTATAGGTAAACAATATTAATGATTATAAGCCAAAAAGACCATCCCTGTATATCAGACTTCTGCTGCTGCAATGATGAGTGGCAGTAGGAGCTCTGAGCCTGCAAGGATGCAAGAGGAGTCAGATTCAGGAAACCTAGTTATTCATACCAAAGCCTGAAAATGCTACCTTTAGCTTCAGAAAAGATGGTGAATTCCTCGCCCCCAGTGAATTCCATCAGGATTTAATGGTATGTGAGCCATCGGAGGACATCTGGAGGCTTTTTAGCATTAATAAGTGATGCTGACATGGTTTGGAGTGGCGATAGATAGATAAGAGGGGTTGACTACTTTTGGATAAGCCACCAAAACTTTGAGTGCTAACCTCAACTCTTCAGCAGCAAATCACAGCTGAAGATCTCAAACATCTGCTCAGCTGCCTGCTTCCACCCAGACTTTTGTAGCATTCTGAGTAAGACACTGCAGGCCTGTCCTTAGGAGACAGAAGTAACATTATCTTACAAACCGTGACTCAGAATTTCCCCTAACGCATGGGTGTCAAAGATGTAGCCTGAAGGTTGGATCCACCCATAGGGCTCCT
>NW_005842107.1:1856171-1877957 GCF_000455745.1 Alligator sinensis
GAGGGAAAGAGGAATGTAGGATCAGGATGAGTAAGTGCCGTTAAATCCTGGCACAATGGGGATGTATGTCAGTAGCAGCAAGTATGTGACAGCTGCATTAGCCCCCTGCAGTGACCTGACACCACTCTTCTTGCAGCTGGGGGTGGGTTTATCTGGCCTGCAAGGAGCCCTGTGGTCAGGATCCAGCCCAGGGGGCGGAGAGGGCTTGACTCTCCTGTCCTAATGACAGCCAGTTTGCATTTAGGCTGCTACAAAATGTGTATTTATTACCTGGTACCAAAAACAGAAAATAAAAGACATTATTTCCAGCAAGCAGACAAAGACATCCACAAAAAAGTCTTGTGCCGCTGAAAATCAATATTATAATAATAGGTGCCTGTATCAAAACAAGGCTAACAGCTTATACCCTCGAGTCCTATCTAAGTACACTGAAGTCAATGGAAATACTCCTGTTCACTTCACTGGACTGTCTTTCTTTTCTTGGGAGAAACATGCCTCCCTCCACCCCATTAACCCCTGTTCATATTGGGGTGGGGCAAGAAGAAAGATATTCTAGAAAAATACTGATCTTTCATTTAAAAGCATCTATTTTTTAAGGTTGTCAGAACCCATTAATTAGATGCCTATAGCACAGAGGAGAATTGGTATAGCCCAGAGGAGGATTGGTATAGCCCAGAGGAGAAATGACACAGCACAGAGGAAAATTCCATGGGGTGGATACATATGGCATAGTTTTGCTGTCAATCATTCTGGTGGCAGTAACTAGGTCATGGAGGAAAATTCCGCTATGCCTGAACCCAGTAACCAAATGCTACAGTAGTGGAAAATTACAGTTTAGAAAAAAGTTCCCGCCACTAAGCAGTTTCCGCCCAAGTTGGAGAACTCCACATACATCTCGTGGAGAGCTCTGAGCACACTGTGGAGCCTAGCAAACTCCGCGTGTGTCTTAGAGAAGAACTTAGGGGCCTGATCAACCTCTAATCGCTCCCCGTCACCAACCTAGACCTAGACGTAACCCGACAACTGCCGGCTCGACACATTTGCAGACCAACCAAATGAACTTTGTAATTTCTGCCCGACCCAAGTTTGGTTTACAACCGTAATCGAAGCAAGCTTCTGACCTGCACTGTATGAGCAGTGTAAGTAAACAATCTTTTGTTCTATCAAAACGCTTGAGTACCTGATTCCACTCCAAGAGTCACAAGTACCTGCCCGCCGACTAGGGCTCCTAAGGCCCCGAACCCCGTGCCGCGGCTCTCGGCGGCAACAAAGGTCATATCATTAGAAACGTGAAGGAGGTTGTCTCAGATTCTACAAGTAATATTCATGACTTGAGTCCACGTCACATAGGATATTTTGTTCTTGAGATATTGTCTGAAGTAGACCTTCTTCCCAAGTGACCAGAACATTCTGAACTTAGGCGTAGGGTTGATTTTCTTTTCCTTCGAGTATTGCTAAATTGGTCCATGCTGTACTTTTCTAAGCAGATCAGTACTGATCAGCCAATGACAAATTTGCACTGATAGCTCCTTTGGCAAAGGAACTGAACAGTTCTTAAGTTAAAGCTTGGTAATTTGATCATCCAAAACTATATGTAAAGTAAGACCCGAGTTGCAACGGGCATTTTTTGGTCACTGTCATTTCCAGGCCATACTTAAAGGTAGTGTTAAAAGTAATTAAAGCTTATTTATGATGGTTGATGGATGGATAGAAAATGCTTCAACCTGCTTTTGCATGACATGTGAAATACTCCCTTCATTAATAGAGAACATGCACATATACGAGTTATGCTAATCTAATTGCTACAAAGTGCTGGCTGAGATATATTTTCTTTTTCATGTTATGCAGATCTACTAAGAGGGCAATAAGAGTCACTAAATAATGAGCTTCCCAGTACAACTACTAACTAATCAGGCAGTTTTAACACCTAAAAGGGGAATCACGATGGACCCCTGGCCAGGTCTGTGCTTCACTGTTATGAGAAAAATCTCACATTAAAAAGGGGAAAATTCTGCTTCCATTTATGCCAGTTAAAACCAGTCACATTTCTCCAGAGTTACAACGGTACAATAGGTCCTAAATAAGCTTCTATCTGTCTTTAACAGCCAAATCTGCCTGTGGTCTAATTCAGCCTTCATATAACTTCATAGTTTTGCAGAGAAGTTTTCTTCATAGGCTTTATTGGCAGCTAGTTATAAAAATGAACTTAATTTCAGAAGCTGTTTACATCATAAAAGCATTTATTTTACTTCTTGCCATTAAAAAAATACCATTTACGTTTGAGTACAATTGGGTTTTCCAGTTTATAAATATAATCAAGCCACATCAAATAAAAGAAGGGATAAGAAAGTGTTGAAAAAACCTTTCTGTTTCGGGTTTTTCAGAAGTGTTAAGTGGATGTAGTGCTTTTCTGAAATCCCTCACTTATTTTTTACATCACATTCAAGTTATGATGCTCTAACACAATTTGTGGTAATTTTGTTAATGCCAAACTCGAGTGCATTACCCAGTAGGTATTTTATTGTCAAATCTAAGGGAGCATTTTTAAAACTGCAGCTAGACCTTCCAAAAGTAGGCTATAAACATGTTTTACTTTTAAACAAAAGGAAATAATAGAATTACCTTTAAAAATAAAACACCTCCTTAAGCCATTGGAAAACCTGCAGTTCTTATTTAATACTCATTTGCAAAGAGGATCAGTAAGCACAGACATTCATCGCTCTATCTGGGCTATAGTAGCCGGAGTCCATCAGGAGCCCTACTGCAAGCTGAGGAAGGGCTCCAGTGGTTAGGTAGAGGATGGGACTAATGTAGTTGGTCCCAGAGTCAAACTCATGAGGGGCACAAAGCCAGGACCTGGCTGGCATGTCTCAAGGTGAAGCTTAGTATACTTACACCCCTGCATTGAACCCCATGGATTTCTGCTATCCCCTAGGTATAAAGGTCCATGCATTTGGCTTTAGGTTCCTATTCTCTTCCAAATGTGGGTCCACCGAAGCCAGCCTTGCACAGGGCCACCTCATGAAGTGGAGGTCCTTCAGTTTCTGGGGGATATCTGGGAAAAGGTAATGAGTCCTGGAGCTGTTTATATTTTCCGACAGGCTGGCCAAGGCTACTGGAAATATAGCATTACTCCTCCGATTGCACTGTTTTCCAACACAGGCCTATCCTTTCTCTGTCCAAGACCTAACAACTTGTCCCCTCTTGCCTTAAAGATCCTTAATTATTACCTTAATCATGAACACTCGGACTAATGAAGTCTATTTCCTGTGGTTTAAAATAAATAAATAAATAAATAAATAAACCCTCTGCCTTTGGTTTCCAAATGTTCATACAACAGAAAGAATCTACCTTTGTGCATATTAATATTCAGAAGATGACTGTAATCATTTTAATTTAATGAATTGAAATACACAAACACCTGCCTTTGCTCTAATGATGTTGGCATTTGGGAGCAGTGATAAATGACTGGTGGTTATTAGACATGTCCTGCAAAATGGTGTTTGCGACTTACATCTTCAGGTTTGTAATTCGTGGAAGGTATCTTGCTCCCATTTGGTTCTAATTATGACAGCGATGATAAATATCCTTCCATTGTCTTTACATTTATATCTGCAGAAGCAGGGCCGGAAAACAGGTTTCAGGTATTTAAGTTTGTTGGAGGAATGACAGTTTTATCATTCCTTTTTAACAAATCTATCACTGGATAACCTAAAGGTAAGATTACAATAGTGTATGATTTAAGAGGTTATCCACAGCATTTTCTCTGTGTTAAGAAAGAAGAATTATTAATAAAGAAGTTTGAGACTGTTTATTCTTGCTTTGTATTCTGGTGCATATTTGTTGTTCCTGGACAGATTTGCCCTGAATCCTATCATCGTAAACCTTTTGCTTTGCAGGAGGACAACTCCTTGCTTTACACTACTGAGAACCAAAATTCACTCAGCCGAGACAAGGAAAGAAACACCATTTTTTTCTATCAACATAGTTCCTTTGGTTTTAGCACTGTATCACCACATTTCTTTAGCTTTTTATTTTTGTTCTCTCATACTTCGTCTTAATCATCCTGCCGTTAATCTCAAAAAAATGCCGATGCCTCATAAAAATCACTTCTACTGGAGAAAATATGTCCTGGGCTCTTTGCTATTATTCACCCAGAGGTGTTAACAACTCATAATTGGGCATTGTTGTACAACCAGATTTCAGTCTAGAATGAATGATGGGTTATTACCCTTGGTCAAGGGCTTTCCCCTTCCACAACTACTCTGTTGGGATTCATGTTGTATTTCTGTACATTCCCCCTCAATATTGAGCTCAAAAATAAAACTACCCTCTTCCAGATGGGGGCCAGGGCCCTCAGGCCCCCCATGTACTCAGTGCCTATGCATGGTTTAAACATTTCAAGAAACGGAAACAACTAATGCACTTCTAAAAACGTCAGTTCTTTTGTAGTTGAATTGCCCCAGTATTTCACTTCATTGCGAGCCTTGGACTCCGCCTTAGATATTCTAAGCTCCCTCCTTTCCTGCAGTGTTCAGCATTTCAGGCAGTAAAGCAGAATTGCTGTCCCCAGTTTCTTTTCAAGGCTGAAACCACTGTTGAAACTGCTGGCACTTTTCAGAAACTGGAAGACAGCTGACAGGTATCCTCAGAGTAATGGGACCAGGTTCTTCTCTGCAACCCAACCACTTGGTGCAGGGCTAGGAACTGTCCCAGCCTCAACGGCTTGGGTGAACCCTGGCCATACATCCTTAAGCATACATCTCAGAAGGTGCAAGTGTGTATAACATGCTTATGGCCCCTGCTATCTTTGAATATAGCCACAACATGTTGAGCTCTGATGATCTCTTGGCTAGTGTATAGCTTTATGGGCCACCAATCTAGACTATAGCAGCCCTAGGATTGGATTTATACTATGTCATGGGGTTACAGCTGTCACATAACACGCTCCTGTGTGGGAGATAGAAACTATTTCCCTTTTGAATCTTCACTCTTGGATGCCCTGAGGCTGACAGCTACTGAGTATATATCAGCTGAGCAGGACACATGGATTGGTGGCATTTTGAATTGCTCTATTCTGAAGCTGAATATGGCATTTTAAATGGTTTGTTTTTGTTCTCCCATAACTTTAACAAACTGTCCTTTGGTTTGCAAGCCTGGCAGGCTTAGAGAAATGAATTTTATTCTTTGAAGTGAGCTTGTCCATCACATTATGTCACCTTTCCTCCCCTGCTGCTTCAAGCTATCTCAGCTCTATCACATCAAACGTTAAAGTCATACCTAGATAGAATCCCGTTAGCTGAGATCTAATAAAAGTCCATGGTCTTAGATAACCATAAGAAGTCTGTTCTAGCCACACGCTGTGTTAATACACATTTTAGATAAGACACAATTTATTTTTTTAAAGATCCTAAAAATCTGATTTGTTAAAGCTGGATGCCAAAAACTTTCTGAAGATAAAAAGAAGCCAGTCTGGGAACTTAGTAGACACAGAGTTTTGCAGTTGATATAAAATAAACTAGTGGAGTTTATTTACTACTATAGCCAGCTGTCTTGGAGAGATTGCAGTTCAGCTTTTTTCCCTTGCTAGTTAGTGTGAAAATTCAAATGCCAACTGGGAGCATTAGATTGTGGTGAGTCAAGCAAAAGGCCCCTTTCCCATCCCCACTGCTGTTTGGAAGGGAAAAGTGTCAGTAATATTCAATACTAGGTTGGATAGACAACCTCAGACCATTAAGCTGACTTGAAAATAAATCAGCTCTATAAGTTTAGCTGAATTATCAAGTAAGTATTGAAAGTATTGAAAATGCACAAACCCACTTCTATTGGAGGGTGACATGCAATAAGACGGGAAGAGAATAGAAATGCAGGGATGATAATGGATGAAGGGATAAAGGGGGGGCTGAAGAGCTGGCTTTAAACATTGGCTCTTGCTCTTGATGTTTTACAACATCTTTGTTGCTGAGTTTCAACCTGCCCTAGTATTTCTTGCCCACGTGATGTGGGCAGTGCACAGGGCCCAGGGCTGAGGCAGGGAGCAGCACAGAGCCATAGGTAGCTCATCCAGGGGTGGGGGAGAGCCAGCTCCCTACCATGCACTCCTAGGGAGAGGGGCATGACGGGGCATGTGCCTCCAAGATTTGTGTATGGGGCAGGGGTGGGAGCAGATGCAGGCCCTCCTCTCTAGCCTTGGGGATCCTGTGACAGGGGGAAGTCATGAGGCCGGTCCCAAGGTTGGCCTGCCCACCTGTCTATGGCAGTCTGCCCTGTCTTGCCTGCCACTACTTGATGTATAAAAGAAAATGTAATAATGTGGGAGGCTGCCCATTTTATGCCCTGATGCCAAGGGTATTATACATGACTGTGACCTTTCCTATACTGTGTCCCATGCCTCACAGATGACATCCAAAGTATACACTCTGCCTCAGGCTTACTCTAGTCCTGGGCCTCCTGCTCCTTGACTAGGACCTCCAACTCCAGCTACTCCATGTTTACAACATCTTTGCTGCTAACTGAGTTTCCACCAGCCCCTAAATATACATTGAAAAGGCTTAGAAAAATTCATGAAAAACTACTTTCATCTATCTTTCCTATTGTTCTTCTTCTTGTAGTCCAGAACTGATCACTCAAAGTTATCAGTGGGTTTGGTGATGCACATTCAGGCCCCATAAGGCCCTACTTTACACAGCCACTGGGTCCTACCTTGCCCCCTCACTGGGGCTACAGGGCCTTCACCCAGGTATCCACAGACATGCCTGTACCCCACCCATGGCCTAATGGTCCACTCAAGTCTCAGGTGTCTGCAGACAACCTGGACCCCTCTCCAGACCCCACACTATGGGCCTGGGTCCTGCCTCAGGCCCCACTCAGTGGGCCTGGGTCCCTGTGCTTTTCTCTCAGGGTGTACTCCCCTAGCCTTTCCCCTCTATGGGGTACCCACAAGGCAGCAGGGGCTGAGACTTTCTGGCACCCCATACTCGCCCTTCACTGGGGAAGCACAAGTGTGGCATTTCCTGGAGACTAACCCATCCCCAGCAGGGTGCAGTTTTAGGTCCAGGACCAGGAATCTCCTAACAACTTCATAGTTCCTGCCCCAAACCTCCAAGGTATATGAGCAGCAGCTCCAGCCAGGTGATGTTCCCTCTCCAGCTACTTGCAGCAAATTACTGGCCCTACTACTCAGGACCTGTTCTTATACCAGGCAGCTGATCCCACTTCCCAATCAGGCAGCCTCTTGCTAGTTATCTGACTTCTGATTGGGAGTGCAGCCACCTGCAGGCTGCTCTGCTGCCTGTTCTGGCCCTTAAAGTGGCAGGGATCATGGGCACCCTGCCACAACTCCCTGTCCTGCTGCCCTCCCCCTGAGATCCCTGTACCAGCCACACCACCATGGTGAGGTGCCCCCTGCCTGTTTGGCAGCAGCAGGGGAAGTGGTGCAGAGTTGTGCCCCTCGCTGCTGCTGGGTGGGCAGGGGGCACCTTACCACGGTGGTACAACTGGGATGGTGCTCCCAGAGGGCATGGTGGGGAGCCTGCAGCGAGCAGCTCACATTAACCTCTCCTCCCACCCCCCCCAACACCTCACAGACTCCACTCAGTTCTGCTCTGGCTGTGCCATTCATTAGCATTATCTCAGGCCCCCTCCCCTGGCAAAAATAAAAGTTGGCACCTATGAAACTATGTGATTTTATAGACCCTAAGAAAATGTGACTGCTCCTGCTGCAGGATGCTGCTGTGACTGCCATGGTATACCAGTGCCTTCTGGTACCTGGTAGGTTGCTGGGTATCCCACAGGCTTGAGAAACAAGAACTGTAGATTCTTCAGACCACAGGGCTTGGAGGGCTCCCACTCATTTTGGAGCAACACATTGGTAAAGCAGGAGACGTAAGAAGGGACCCTTCAATTTAGTCTTCCAAATTCTTTTTTTTTTTAGCATGGCAGCAAATGTTCAGTCTTGGAAAGGTCAGCTTTTTGGTGTATTTTTTCATGGATAGTTCTGAAAGCAGTTGTATGAGCAGTGGAGAGTTTGCTTTCTTCCTTTACTTCTGAAGAGACAACCCCTGAAGAAGAGTTGCTTCCTGGGAATGGACCATTGCTATTGGGCTGAGTCTGAAGTGAAGGGACTGCCCTGCATGCAGTTTGATAATTGATCCAGGACTGGGTCAGCAGTGGAGGTAAAGCAATTTACAGTTAGAAGATAGCCAGCTTGTTAGCTCTTCCACTGGGAAGCTGACCTTCAAGGCCCCAGACACCTGCTACTGCACAGCAGGAGACTTGCAAAATGACTGCTTTGTTAGAACTGCCACACACCATCAGGAAACTCCATCAAAATTATTCTAATGGTTGCAACAAAACATGAGTGTCCAAGTTCCTAGCCCAGCACCAAGGGGCAGCTCAGCCCGGTCATGTTTAGGGAGGGGTCTTTTGGAGAGGCCAGTCCCTCCACACTTCTCCTCGACCCAAGGCAATCGTTCATTAGCATGCATGTCCACCAGAGACTATTTGGCCCTTTTTTGCATCTCCAAGGGTTTCATCTGGACACATTTGCAGGGTCACCCAATCTGGTCGCAATTCCCAGGTATCTGCCTGCCACTTCAGGCCCCCCACCTGCTTCCCTGACCAGCTATCCTGTTCTCATTTTACCTCCCAAGCTGATGCCTCTAGCCTGCTGCCATGCATCTTTTGGCTCCCTCCTGACCCTCCCCCAGCCCTACCCCTTGCTCCTGTCCTCTAGAGGCTTAGATTTAGCAGGAGACTGAACTAGGGGTAGGTTACAGGTAGGAAATTCATTACAAAGCAACTGCTTAGGCAAAACCCTCAGAGCCAGATCTCTTCTAACCTGTATTTCCATTTCGTATTCATGCAGCATGAATACCTCCAAACATAAGGTATGTTTGTTTGCCCGTCCGTCTTTCCATCTATATTTCTCCTGTCGCTCATAACTCAGCTGCAGTTGGCTGTAAGGAAAGATGTAGAACCCTGCTCCATACGATCCATGGAGCTGCTATGTGCCTGCATTACACGAAGGTGGATCAGATTCATCTCCAATTCTTTGCAGATCTCTTTGAACATTTCAGCAGACTCTCTTGCTGTCATGCTGCTAATGAAAAGGAGTTGTTCAGGTGTAATATCTGTTCTGTCTTGTAATTAGGTAATTTGAAGGACTGGATATTCCTATCACTGCTGTCTAGAAGGATTAATTAGGGTTTAGCAGTGGGAGTCCTAGTAGGACTTGCTACCTGCCATGGCTACAAAGAAAAGTATAGAAAGTCCTGGGGATTCTAGCCATCAGGGCCAACTCCATGGGTGCTTCAAGGCTCAAGCACCCACCCAAAAAGTAGCAAGTGCTCAGCACCCATGAGCCACAGCCATTTTGGTTTTACATGTTAGATCTCTGTGACTGCTTGCAGATGTTTAAAAAATAAATTTTAAAAAAAAGTGCTTTACCAGAAGAAGCAACATGTTACTTCAACCCGGCTGTACAGCGTCTGTAAAGATCAGGAGCTTCAGCGGGGCTTTTTGGTGCTTTTAACTAATGCTGATTCAATCAGCTATTAGATAAAAGCATAAAAAAAACCCCACTAAAGTGCCCAATCTTTACTGATGTTGGGCAAGCCAGGTTGAAGTAACGAACTGCCTCTTCTGAGCATCCACAAGGCTAAGTATGGGAATGTGCTGAGTTTAAATTAAAGCGCCCTTTCTTTCTTTTTTTTTTTTTTTTTTTTTTTTTTAAATGTCTGCAAGCGTCCATCAGGGGAAAAAAAAAGTCGGCATGTATGAGTCTAATGCAGCTCTGTTATTTCTTCAGGCATTTGGTGGATCACAGTACTAGTAACCAGCTGCAGAGTGCAAGGGTGAGTATAAGACGGGGAGTTTGTTGCGCTTTGGTTGTCTTTCTTTCCCCTCAGCTCATATACATGGTGCACAGCAGATATTTTATGGTGTGATGCAGGCATCACAAGAGCTAACTTGTTCTACTTTCCCTCCTCCTAGAAGCTCTTGGAAAGATGTTGCTATGGGGACACTGCCAGCTTAACGTTAGGAATTCCAGTCTGTGCCGGGTAAAGGATAAGTGGCTGAACATCTCTGCGCCCCAAAGAGGAGATGTAGTCCTATAACCTGAGTGGCACTTCTAGAGCTCACATAAGCATGAGAAAAATGTAGCAACTCCCCCACATGCTGCTACAACATCACCAGAATTGGCACTCTTGACATTGCACTGCAGATGATAACTGGTGTTTGTGGGGGGTGAGGATTTATTCTGAAGCTTGAGTCACTTTTAAATTGGGTGTATATTTTGTGTATTTTGGGAGTCTAAAGAAATAAGAGTTCAAACTGCAAAACAAAATAAAATGAAGATAAACAGGTATCTGTGCCTTGAAATGTCATGGAGTTAGCTGTCTTAGCACAGAGAAAGATAACCACGTGACGAAAACAAAATGTTGGTGTCAAGTAAAACAAATCAAAGTGGCTGGATGGCAGGGTGAGAGCCTCCACTTGGAAGAGGACAGAAAGATGCACAATGCCTGTTATTGAAAGAAAAAGCAAACTAGTCATGATGCAAATCCAAGGCAGGCACATCTGTTCTTTGAAGCCTGATCCAAAGTCCTCTGAAGTCAATGGAAAAATTCCCATCGACTATAATGGGCTCTGGGCCAGACTTGAAGGGGATAACACAACCAACACTGAGCCACTCTTACTAACTTTGGTTGCAAGCTCCTTGTGATCTCATTTTAATAGTTGTTTACTGGAACCATTTTCCCCGACTCAATCTTTTAGGCACAGGCATAATGCAGATAACAACAAGTATACTTTCAAGCACCCACAAGTTTTCTTTTTTATGACTCTGAATACCTTTCACCATTTACAATTTACAAGAAAAAAGAATGTTCCTTTCATTTCCTAAAGTGCTTCCTGGTTGCACATAATTCATTACCTTTTAACACCATCTGCTTCTAAAAGCTACACTTCAGTTGGACTTTCCACAGGACTGGTTAAAGCAATGGGCTATCACTAATGCTCATTTTCTGGTTACAAGGTAACCAACCATTCATTCTGTAGGCACTCAAGTAAAACACAATTCAGCACTGAACAACAGTCATTTGGAGGACTATATTATTTTACACCATTACTACTGGAAGTTCTACCATTTGTCTAACCCCAAATACAACTGGCAAAATAAGCTGTAAAGAACTACTTGAGTGTTGCTATCAGTTGAGATCAATTGGAAAACATGCAAAATAGGCGAGTTGTTACATTTTGACCTGGAATATAAAAGCTGTTTAGTTGTTTGAAAGATAATTCCTTTTTTCATGCATAGCCCCTGCCAAGAACTATGGTGACACTACAACATTCTGAAATCTGCTAAGCAAAACAAGCATTATATCTTCTTTGCTCTACTTGTTCAGCTTATTTGCAGAGTATTAAAGTTTTAGAAGTTGCTGCCATCTATGGACTAGTGTTAAACACAAACACACACATTCTTGTAACTGGGAAAAGAGCAAGGAGTTGCAAAGTAATATGATAACTATTCCTAATTTTCCCAAGTAAACACATTGTGTACTCTCCCAGGCAGTCCTTAGAGATGATCTGATTAACTAAAAGGGGGGGGGGGCAGGGTAGTTGGATAAACATCTTTCCCTTTAAATGTTTAGACCAGTAATTTTCAAACTAGGGTACACCAACCCCCAGGGGTATGCAGCGCGTTGCCAAGGGGTACATGGTTACATTTTAATATTAGCAGTGAAGCTTCTGATTGGTCAACACATGAGTGGTGGCATAGCTGCACATTGACAATGGTGAGCATGCAGAGATGCAATGAGTGTAGAAGATACAGGTAGAAATATTTTGCACATGAAGGGTTATGAGGCCAAAAAAGTTTAAAACCACTAGTTTAAGCCTTGTTCTAAAGTCCACTGTAATCAGGAGATAAATTTCCATTGGCCCCTGCTTTGTCATGACTAATGGAAATTAGAACTAGGTTTCAGTAACATATTGGTTACTCTGTTCAGTACACCTAATCTATAATGAAAATGAATTACCATGTTTTAGTTCATTCAGAATAAACAAATATGGATTATCCTTTGGTTTAGTCCTAAGTAGAGACAAATTCTGTTGTGCAAGGCCTTATTAGGACATTGTGACATGTTTTGATTGACTCTTTGCCATTATGATGTAGTAACCAAAAGTTCATTGAGGGCGCAGACAAAAGTGATAGTGTTTGCCTGATCTGGCCACCGAAAGCAATTTATAGCTGTGACCAAACACAAGTGCACAGCTGAAAACAGCTTTAAAAATGGCAAATTGGGTGAAAATCGGACCCCTCATTGCATGAGGTATTAAATTAAGATGTTACAAAATGTAGCATCTTTTGTAACTTGTATCTATGGAGCTCCCAACCTGTCACTGTTTTCAGAAGGGGAAGGGGGAAAGGGAACAGAGGGAGTTCAGCTGGGGGGGTTTCAGCACCCCCCCTCCCCCCGAGGGTACAGCAGGTGTATTGCACACCCAACTGGGGGTCTCCTATTCATCTAGCTGGGGAGCCCCAGAATGAGCTCCTTCTGCTGCCTTTCCCCCCTCCCATTCTGAAAACAGACAGCACTGGCAGAGGGCCTGGCCCTTGCTATGGGACCCTGGCTGCAGGCTCCCAACCCTAGCTAGATCCCCTCCCCCTGGAACCAACAGTGAACTTCAGTTTGGTCTGGGGTAACGCTGTAACTGAGAACACTCTGCAAAAATCATTCTGAGTTACAGCTGGGAGATGCACTTCTGTCTGCACCCTAAAGGTTTTGCAGGAAAAGTGAGATTTCTGGCCCTCTTCTCCAAAGTTGTGTGATAGTTTGTTCCCTCTTTGTAACTTTACACTAGAAGCCACCTTTAAAATGATTGGACTGTACTCTGCAAAATAGAGACATGTGCAAGATGTTATAAAGATTGTTTCCAATATTATTGGAAGGCTACATTGAGAGAAATTCATTTGCAGTTTCAGTTGGAGATGTCTGTATTTTGGCAGTTGAGATTAATAAATATATGCGTTGTGTAAAAAATACGTTAGGATGATTTGTGATGAATAACCCTGTAAAAATGTAAGGTAGTTTTATAGAATAGCTATGCCTCAATTTTCATATTCCTTTTAAATCAGTAAGGCAATAAGACAAGGCTGTCTATAGTGGTTGTTGATCTTGAAACACTCACATTATTCAGAAGTGTTGAATATCTACAATCCTACTAATTCTCATGCATTAGGGCCATTTTAGTAGCTATGAAAATAAAATCAAGATGTAGTAGGATGGACACCCAGAAACAGTGTGTGAAAATCAGAGGCAATGTTTAAAAACCTTCATATTAAATACACAGAGAGCAGGAGTACATAGAAAAATGTTTTGCTGAAACAAAAAAAAGAGCTCCCTTATTATTTTCCTGTGCCTTCTCGTATTTGGAGAAACTGGAAGCAAAAAACCCCCCAAAAACATGAAAAACAAAATGAATATGCTGACATTTGCTGTAGGTCACAATCCTCGAAGACATTTAAACCATCCACGGAGCTACTGTACAGTGAGCACCTCGTGTAGATGTGGCCAAGTGTCCCTGAAAGACATCCTCTGAGCTTGTAGTCAACTAATCGATGTCAGCCACAAATGTATAGGAAATACAGTCACTGGAAATGGAATAGGGAGGAAGACTGGGGCCAAGAAAAATGATGCAAGACTGTTTCAGGGTGGAAAGTCTGTAAGAACATCCTTAAAAGAAGACCTCTGTTTCCTTGCTGCCCATGGCCCAACTGCCACGGAGCCACCGAGATGATCAACCATCTCCTCTGGCTCTGCACTTGCACCAAAGAGGTATGGAAAAGGGTGAAGCAGCTCTGGAAAGCGGTGACCAGCATCAACCATCTAACCAGAGAAGCGGTGCTGTACGGGCACCTCGCCAAACACCAAGGGAACCCATTACCCCATTTCAACCACTTTGTGTCCTGCATCAGGAGCACCCTGTGGAAGGCGAGAAACTTCCTGTTGTACAGGCACATGAACACAGAGATAGTAGGCTGTGTGAAAATGGCTCTGAGTGAACTCCAGACCTACTACCAGAAATTGGTAGTGGAGGATGAAAACGATATGGCCAAAGCCACCTGGCATGGAGACATGGGGCACAAGGTCTTCCAACTTCCCCCTAGTGGAAAAGGGGGCAGTGACAGCAAGGAAGAGGAAGAGACAAGTGGAACTGAGGACAGTGACAGAGACAGCAGGAGCGGATCCTCCAGCGGGAGCTGAAGTAACAGCGATATAGAGTATGTGACCCTGCAAGCGGGGTGGGGATGAAAGAAAAGGGTTCCCTGGTCTGAGAGACCAGAAGTTACTTGTGTGTGTAGTGCAGTACGGATATTGTAACGGGTCTGGGTGGCCAGCGGGCCTTTGTATGGGAGCGCAGGCTGTGCAGATGCGGGTTTTGTAACGGATTGAGGTTTTCTTTGTGGAGTGATACTCAGAGTGTAAATATATATCACCTCATAGAGAGAGAGAGAGAGAGAGAGAGAGAGAGAGAGATTTTTACCAAAAAAAGCCAAAAACCTCTGTTTCCTTGCCAGTGTGTACATACTGAACAAGAAAACAAACTCCTAAATTATATTCTGAAATGCATATTGGGTATCAAAATGTTACTGACATTTCTCGGTGCATTTCTGATGAATTTGATGCCACTGAAAACTGAGTCACAGATGTATAAGCAGCAGCTGGTGAAAGCTTTGTAACTCCTCCTATTTTGCATGAAAGTTTTCTGCTTTGACCCACATTTTAAAGCTTCAGTGGGCTTCTAACACCCCATCAGCTGAAACCCTGATGGCATACTGGACAAATAGCACTATGTTCAACAGGATAACACAGCAGTAAAGAATGCATCTCAATCTTTTCTGTTTAGGGACCCAGTAGAAGTGATTTTTATTTCCAGGTATGGGGGCAGATCCTGTGTGCTTTGTTCACTCTTGCTGATATACAGGCTGAATGAAGTTGTAACTTTACATTGTTTTCCTGAAAAACAGCTAGAGATGGTCAAATGCTGTCAAAAATGTATTTGATAAATATTTAATTTGCTCAATAAGAGCAGCATTCCCTGAATCCTTTTTTATGGTGCAACTTCCATAACAATAAAGAGCGATTGTGCTGTAAAGATGTTATATATTTGTATAACAATTCGGGAGTTCATGTACAACATGATTTCTGGTTGATATTATGAAATCCCTGCGTGCTTCAGCTATCTGCTCTGAGGGCTGTGTCTTCCTCTTTCAAACCCTCCCTCTGGAGCAGTGAAGAAAAGTAAACCCAAATAGCTCCCATTCAAATGGGAATCAGAGTCAAGTCAAAAATCCATTCTAGCCTAGCAGTCCATCGGGCTTATGAGGTTAAGGCACACCAGTTTCTATATCCAGAGGCACACAAGGAAGCTATGTGGCTAAAATCACATCCAGCTGCTTTTGATCCCAAGCCCACAAGCTAGGGACAACCAGACTTTTTGGCATGAGTCCAGAGTAGGCTTGAACCAACATTTCTGGAGGGGTAGCAAGACCCTTTCACTGCTCCGGCATTGTACCCAGAGAACATGTGAATGGCTGAAGCTGGGAAAAAGTAGTTAATCCCAGCTTGTCTGCAGCAATGGGGTTTGGAGTAGTGGCAACTTCCCCAGAAGACAAATAGGGCGACTGAGATGCCAGTACCGATTATGTGTCAAAGTGGCATTTTGATGTCTGAGTGTGTAAGTCTGATCCTAATAGAAGGAGCAGCATCTGGCCCTGAAAGGTATCTCGGGGAGTAGCAACATGCCAAGCAAAGCAAGTTTCACTTTGGTGATTTGTCAAACAGCTACAGTGTTGCCAACTCCTCTGATTTTATTTGCAGTCTCACAATATTTGGAGTCTCCTTGAAGCCCCAGCAGCTGAAAGCATCACGTGAGAATGTCAACCTTTAATTACAAAAAAGTAATCATCTTGCCTTCGTGGTTAAAGACAAAGTTGGGAAAATGTGGCCAAAACAAACAGGACTAAAAACAAAACCAGAAGGTATATTAAAAAAAAAAAAAAACACCACACACACTAATTATTTAAAACTTTTCATGATTAGTAAAGACTGATTTGGGGGAGTTTGACTTAATTTCAGAATTTTCCATTTTGTGGACAAGTAAAGCCTTCTTCAGCATCTAACAAACACACAAAACAATCACATATTCAGCCTATGCAACAACTTGGCATCTATTAGCTAAGATGCTTTGCTGTCAATTCATCTCACTTTCACAGAGAGTTTAAGCCACATCTATCCATATCATAACGTTCCTCCTTTAGCAAGTGTGTTAATGTCCTCCAAATTTTTTTTAATTTAACTTGGGTCCTTAATTTTTCATGTTCATGTTCTTTATGTGTAATTGCATCTAATTGCATATTTGGAGCAAATGCACATAATCACATAATTATAATGTGTAATTATATAATTATCGTGTACAATTAAGTAAATAATTTAGAATTGTACAGGCTCTTAATACATTTATTTAAAAGGAGAAAACAGTAGTTTTACCTATCAGTGATTTAACATTTTGTTACAACACTGAATGAAAATGACAGCCTGATTGGATTTATCAAAGCAAAAAATACATACATGCAATAAGCTGGAGTGTGTGTGTGTGTACACGTGTGTGTGTGTGTGTGTGTGTGTGTGTGTGTGTGTGTATACACACACACACACACACACACACACACACACACACACAGATACTTTTACTTTCTTGAATTTTTCTTACTTGTTGCATGCACAGACAAACATCTGTTTACTGGGTAGAAATTCAATATTTAGGGTGTTTGCTACTTTCTGGAAATGACAGAAGTCAGGCTTGGGTGGCACACGGAGGGTATGTGCACACATTCACAGGACTGAGGGTGTGTGTACACGTTTGCAGAACTCAATCTATGATCACGCATCTTACTTTAAACCATGCAATTGTAGATCAGATCCCACTGGGCTGGTACTAGGAGCCATGCTAGAAACATGAGTTAGTAAGGTGGGGTGGGGGGAAGAGGCAAGATTGTCGGGGCTGGCAGGCCCACTGGCGGAAGGGTTGTCTGTGCAGGGGTAGGGAGGGTAGGGGGAAAGGGAGGGCTAAAAATGGACCAGTCGGGGTGAGGATGGAGTAGGACGAGCACAGCCTCAGGGCTGGGGCAAGCGACTGGACTTTCCAGCCCTGGGGCCTCATTCCAAACCTGTGCAGACATTTAATAGATTGAGCTAACCCATTCCCAATCTAACTTAGTTCACCTCCTCAGGTGAATTGAGTTAAATCAGGCTCACCATTTTTGGCCCAATCTAACCTCCCTGAACAGACTGGCACTTACATTAACCTAACCCTAGTTAGGCCAATCTAAGTGTAATGTCTGCATGTACCCTTACAGACTAACTAGTTCAGAGAGACAAGCTTTCACAGGCAACAATCTGCTTCTCTCTGAATAAGTTAGTCTCTAAGGGTGCCTATATATGAGTGCAGAGACTGCACTGAGGCGCTGTAATTACAGCACACCCAAGCAGAATCAATTAATGGAGTCTGCTGGGGCTTGGTAATTACCGTACTCCAGCAGCCTCCCATGTCTCATGTATCAGCATCCCTGCACTTTAAAAATGGTGGTGGGGGCACTTGAACTAAAGCTAGTTGAACAAGCTTTAGTTCAAGCACTCCCACCACCATTTTTAAGCACAGGGATGCTGATACACGAGACATTGCAGTGCTTTAATTAAAGCAGAGAATTAAAAGTGCCCTAAGGTGACATCCTGCCCTACCTTTAGTGTGACGTCAGGCTAACATGGATAACCACCTCTATATTTAGGAAAAGTAATGCTGGGCAAGTACCAGGAAAAGCATAATAAGCATGACCTGCTGTAAACCTTAGAAAACTAATTCATATTAGTTTTCATCCATACTCTCAAAATGCTTTGAAAAAAATGTGTATGCATCATTATCCTGATTTGAAAGAGTGAGAACATAGGGCACAGATAAAATTATAATTCTAGTCAGTGGCAAAGTCAGAAATACAACTGAGGACAATAATTCTGACTCTGCTAAAGACAATGGGGGTATTGCCATTGACTTCAGCATAGCCAATATTCTATCCAAGATCTCTAATTTAAGTATCTGATGCCCTACCTCTGACAGAAAATGTATATATGACCTGATAAGATTTGCAATGCCTATATCCTAGGTGTCTTTCACACCCAAGCCACAGCAGCAATTAACCAACAGACCTACAACAAAGTGTTAACTGTCCCTATCCAGTGATTACTTCCAATATTAACCTTGTCACTAGTTGATATAGTAGCATAACTCCTAGTACAGAACCACAACTTTCTCATTATAGAGAATCACAGAGAAGTAGGGCTGGAAGGGACCTCCAGAGGTCATCTAATCCAACCCCACTGCCTAAGGCAGGATCATCCCTATCCAAACCATCCTATACAAACCATAATCTAAACTCTACATAAGACTATGCTCAGCCCTGGCCCGCCATATACCTAACAGCCTAACCTGTCACAGGTAAAGCAGAGGAACCATGGCAGCCAATGCCCTGCTTTTATAAAATTTTATCAATACATGCTCAAGAGATCCTGGGTAGATAGTCATACCCTACCCCTGGTCCACTAAAAAGGAATGTAAAAACCTCCAAAGTCCATACCAACCTGAACATGGGATAAAATTCCTTCCTGGCCCAAATATAGTGATCAGCCTGACCCTGAGTGAAGGGGAAAGACCTTTTAGCCTGAAGTCTCTAGCTTTGGTCCCAGCAAGAGCAATGGCACACCGCAGTCAGTCCCCCGGGAGGGCTGCGGGGCTCTGCCGGACCTCACCTCGGGGTATGGGCGAGCCCCTGATCTGCAGGCCAGATCACAGGAGGCTGCATCTGCTGCCTGGGACCAGCACTGGGCACAGCCCACACCCAGCACCAGGAAGTTTGGTGATGTCGCTGGCCCCAGCCAGCAGCAACAGCCTCCAGTGATCCAGCAGGTAGATCAGCCCCCACCCCGCCCCATGCCCCCAGAAGGAGTCAGCATAGCCCCACAGCCCTCCCAGGAGTGCGGGCCCCCGATCTGCCTGCCGGATCACAGGAGGCTGCTCCTGCTGCCTGGGACTGGTGCTGGGTGCAGCCCACACCCAGCACCAGGAAGATTGGTGCTGCCACTGGCTCCAGCCAGCAGCAACAGTCTCCTGTCATTCGGTGCACAGATCCAGGAGCTGGTACCCCCTGGGATGGCTGGGGGCTCTGCCAGAATCCTCCCAGGGGGGCGCGGCCCCTGGATCTGCGTGTAATGACAGGAGGCTCCTGCTGCCAGTTGGAACTGGTGCTGAAGCCAAACCTGGCTTTGAAACTCAAAACGTTTCAAAACTTTCGAAACATCTCAAGTGCCCTTGTTTTGTTTCAATGCCGTTTCGAATGCTTTTTTTTTTTCCATTTCAATTTCGCTGTTTTGACCTTGAAACGCAGCGAAACAGCTTCAAAATGAAACACTCAGAGAAATTTTGCACGGCCCTACCGAGTAGTTACTTTGTCAAAGAAGGACACAAGTTTGTTTGACACAACTTGTTTTTCATAAATCCATACTAGTTGCTTGTGATTAGCTTTTCCTCCTCCAGATGCTTAAAAATAGCCTTCCTTAGGATATGCTCCAGTAACTTCCCTGGTACTAAGGTGAGGTTAAGTAGTCTGTAGTTCCCTGAGTCCTCCTCCTCGCCTTTTTTAAAGAGGGATACTATGTTGGCCCTTTTCTAGTCCTTTAGTACCTGGCCCATCTCCCACAGCTTCATGAAGCTCATTGCCAAGGGTTCCAAGATCTCCTCTGCCAGTTCCTTTAGACCCTGGGATGAAGCTCCTCCAGCCCTGCTGACTTGAATTCATTCAGACCCAACAAAAGCTCTCTGACAGTCCCTTTTAGTTTCTCCACCCACCATTTGTCCCCTTCATTATAATCTTTCCAGATAATCCTTGTTAGTTGTCTGGCTACAGTTTAACTTGTTTTTAAAGACTGAGGCAAAGTAGCTGTTGAGCAGCTTCACCTTCTTTGCATTACTTAGGATGTATAGTTTCCCATAGCTTGTTAACAGAGGACCCAAAGCTTCCTAATCTCACCAATATAGTTATAGATGAGTTTGCACTGAAGTAGTTTCTAGCCTTCTAGGCTAGGGACAGACATTACACACAAACTGGTTTAAGTGATCAGAATCTGGTTTAAACCTGTAACAGAACAGATGTTCAGTGCACATTAACCAGTTTGAAAATAGCTGAAACCGGTTTGAGATAAACCTGGTTGAATGTAGTATCAGACTTAACTGATTTGGGTCGAACCAGCATATACAGTGTCTGTGCCAGACCCCTTCCTGGTTTAAGTTAAACCAGAGTCACCCAGCATCCTGGCATGCTCTGTGGGCAGGGCTCTCTGCTCAACAGCAGGACTGGCCCAACCCCTTTGCTCCCTGGCTGGAGCTCCAGCAGAGACTGCAGGCTCCTGCCTGGCTTCCCCCTGCTGCCCATTCTCCCCTCACCACTTCCTGCTCAGGCAGGGATTTCCCCCTCCCCTCTGCCATTCACAGATACCTCTCAGCATTAGCTAGCATACCACATGCTGGCTACAGTCTGTGCTGTGGGAGATAGGACAAAGGCAGACAGGACAGTGTCACCATAGGGATTTTTGGTACCTAATCAACAGGTAGGGTTACCATATTTCCAATTTCAAAAAAAGGGCAATCATGGTGGGGATGGGGAGAAGGGATATATGGTTGTGGCGGGGGCAGTGATATGCCCCCTGCGGCGTGACTATCCCCCCTGCCCCCCCAGTCCTGCCAGTGCCCTTCACTCCCAACCCACAGCCCCTTTCCCACCCCTCAGCCCTGCTGGCTGGTGCTCCTCATTCCCAACTCCCAGATCCCTGCTCCCCTCTGGTGCCCCTCACTCCCAATCCACAGCCCCCAGCCCCACCAGTGCTCCTTACTCCAAACCCACAGACCCTTTCCCACCCCCCAGCCCTGCTGGTGCTCCTCACTCCCAACCTGCAGCTCCCTGCTCCCCCCTGGTGCCCTCACTCCTGACTCACAGCCTCCTTCCCCACCAGTCCTGTTGGTGCCTCATACTCCCAACCCACAGCCCCCTGCTTCCTCCTAGATCTGCCGGTGCCCCTCATTCTGACCCACAGCCCTTGTCTTCCTAGTACTGCCAGTGCCCCTCACTCCTGACCCACAACCCCCTGCCTCCCAGCACTGCTGGGCAGAGATTCAGCTCAATTCAGTGGCTGCATCTCCAAATCCCAATCAAATCAGAGGACCCTTTAATTTCTCTGAATTGATTCAGAGAGATTCAGAAAGATTTAGCGATTGGGACGTAGACACAGCTTTAAATGTTTTTTCTACATACCTCTAGGTATCAGGCAGCTCACAAATGCTGCGATGGTAGAGTGGATGGATCACCCCACAGAAGCGTGGGGGGCTCCCCAGTCTGCTTGGCAGCAGAGCCGGAAGTGGACCAGAACCACTTCCAGTCAACTTCCGGTTCGGCTACAGAGTGTGCAGGGCCTCCACACCCCAATCCCCCCAGTTTAGCGATTGGTGCCTCCTGGGTCTGGGGGGGCACCCAGGGTGCCCCTGGAGCTGATCACTGAGCTGTGGGGGTATGAGGGAGCCCCCCAGCATGCTCCCTGGCAGACCCAGACATACTTCCGGTCCACTTCCGCGTTCGCCGCTGAACACACGGGGGGGGGGGGGGGGGCGGGGGGAGCC
>NW_005842107.1:1880116-1888213 GCF_000455745.1 Alligator sinensis
CCTCTGCCTCCAGCCAGCAGCAACAGTCTCCTGTCATTCGGTGCACAGATCCAGGAGCTGGTACCCCCTGGGATGGCTGGGGGCTCTGCCAGAATCCTCCCAGGGGGGCGCGGCCCCTGGATCTGCGTGTAATGACAGGAGGCTCCTGCTGCCAGTTGGAACTGGTGCTGAAGCCAAACCTGGCTTTGAAACTCAAAACGTTTCAAAACTTTCGAAACATCTCAAGTGCCCTTGTTTTGTTTCAATGCCGTTTCGAATGCTTTTTTTTTTTCCATTTCAATTTCGCTGTTTTGACCTTGAAACGCAGCGAAACAGCTTCAAAATGAAACACTCAGAGAAATTTTGCACGGCCCTACCGAGTAGTTACTTTGTCAAAGAAGGACACAAGTTTGTTTGACACAACTTGTTTTTCATAAATCCATACTAGTTGCTTGTGATTAGCTTTTCCTCCTCCAGATGCTTAAAAATAGCCTTCCTTAGGATATGCTCCAGTAACTTCCCTGGTACTAAGGTGAGGTTAAGTAGTCTGTAGTTCCCTGAGTCCTCCTCCTCGCCTTTTTTAAAGAGGGATACTATGTTGGCCCTTTTCTAGTCCTTTAGTACCTGGCCCATCTCCCACAGCTTCATGAAGCTCATTGCCAAGGGTTCCAAGATCTCCTCTGCCAGTTCCTTTAGACCCTGGGATGAAGCTCCTCCAGCCCTGCTGACTTGAATTCATTCAGACCCAACAAAAGCTCTCTGACAGTCCCTTTTAGTTTCTCCACCCACCATTTGTCCCCTTCATTATAATCTTTCCAGATAATCCTTGTTAGTTGTCTGGCTACAGTTTAACTTGTTTTTAAAGACTGAGGCAAAGTAGCTGTTGAGCAGCTTCACCTTCTTTGCATTACTTAGGATGTATAGTTTCCCATAGCTTGTTAACAGAGGACCCAAAGCTTCCTAATCTCACCAATATAGTTATAGATGAGTTTGCACTGAAGTAGTTTCTAGCCTTCTAGGCTAGGGACAGACATTACACACAAACTGGTTTAAGTGATCAGAATCTGGTTTAAACCTGTAACAGAACAGATGTTCAGTGCACATTAACCAGTTTGAAAATAGCTGAAACCGGTTTGAGATAAACCTGGTTGAATGTAGTATCAGACTTAACTGATTTGGGTCGAACCAGCATATACAGTGTCTGTGCCAGACCCCTTCCTGGTTTAAGTTAAACCAGAGTCACCCAGCATCCTGGCATGCTCTGTGGGCAGGGCTCTCTGCTCAACAGCAGGACTGGCCCAACCCCTTTGCTCCCTGGCTGGAGCTCCAGCAGAGACTGCAGGCTCCTGCCTGGCTTCCCCCTGCTGCCCATTCTCCCCTCACCACTTCCTGCTCAGGCAGGGATTTCCCCCTCCCCTCTGCCATTCACAGATACCTCTCAGCATTAGCTAGCATACCACATGCTGGCTACAGTCTGTGCTGTGGGAGATAGGACAAAGGCAGACAGGACAGTGTCACCATAGGGATTTTTGGTACCTAATCAACAGGTAGGGTTACCATATTTCCAATTTCAAAAAAAGGGCAATCATGGTGGGGATGGGGAGAAGGGATATATGGTTGTGGCGGGGGCAGTGATATGCCCCCTGCCCCCCCAGTCCTGCCAGTGCCCTTCACTCCCAACCCACAGCCCCTTTCCCACCCCTCAGCCCTGCTGGCTGGGGGCCCTCAATCCCTGCTCCCCTCTGGTGCCCCTCACTCCCAATCCACAGCCCCCAGCCCCACCAGTGCTCCTTACTCCAAACCCACAGACCCTTTCCCACCCCCCAGCCCTGCTGGTGCTCCTCACTCCCAACCTGCAGCTCCCTGCTCCCCCCTGGTGCCCTCACTCCTGACTCACAGCCTCCTTCCCCACCAGTCCTGTTGGTGCCTCATACTCCCAACCCACAGCCCCCTGCTTCCTCCTAGATCTGCCGGTGCCCCTCATTCTGACCCACAGCCCTTGTCTTCCTAGTACTGCCAGTGCCCCTCACTCCTGACCCACAACCCCCTGCCTCCCAGCACTGCTGGGCAGAGATTCAGCTCAATTCAGTGGCTGCATCTCCAAATCCCAATCAAATCAGAGGACCCTTTAATTTCTCTGAATTGATTCAGAGAGATTCAGAAAGATTTAGCGATTGGGACGTAGACACAGCTTTAAATGTTTTTTCTACATACCTCTAGGTATCAGGCAGCTCACAAATGCTGCGATGGTAGAGTGGATGGATCACCCCACAGAAGCGTGGGGGGCTCCCCAGTCTGCTTGGCAGCAGAGCCGGAAGTGGACCAGAACCACTTCCAGTCAACTTCCGGTTCGGCTACAGAGTGTGCAGGGCCTCCACACCCCAATCCCCCCAGTTTAGCGATTGGTGCCTCCTGGGTCTGGGGGGGCACCCAGGGTGCCCCTGGAGCTGATCACTGAGCTGTGGGGGTATGAGGGAGCCCCCCAGCATGCTCCCTGGCAGACCTAGACATACTTCCGGTCCACTTCCGCGTTCGCGGAACGCGGGGGGGGGGGGGGCGGGGCGGGGGGAGCCACGCTCCTGTGGGACACAATCTGCCCCAGCATTACAGCATTTACGAGCCACACCTGGTACCTTGAGGTATGTAGAAAAAAACATTTAAAGCTGTGTCTATGTCCAAATTGCTGATTCTTCGAATCAGCATCAAATCTTCAGATTCGGCCAAATCAAATCAGGGACAGTGATCTAAATCAATTAATTGAAACACTGTCTCTGATTCAAGACAAATCCAAATCAAATCAGGTCAATTCCACACACCCCTACCAGACATTTGCTTGCATTTTAAAAAACCCACCCAGATGGAGGACAAAGGGCCAAAAGAGAGGACATGTCTAGGAAAACCCAGACGTATGATAACCCTATGATAAGAGGTAGCTGCTAATGTCCCTCTGTTTCTTCCTTGGAAAAAGTTGATTAAGAGAGGCTGTTGTTTTGATGGCCTAGCCAGGTTAGAGTAACCTGCAAAAATTTAATCAATTCAGGCTCAGGCCTTTTGAATGTGTGTCCCTAGCCTTTGTGCACTCATACCAGCAAATGAAACTGGGCAACAGGATATTCTCACTTATAAAAAAGCATTCCAGTAATAATATTCAATTAATAAAGATCACTTACAAAGTGCTTTTTTATGCCTATATTTAGAAAGTGTTCCAAAGATATTAGACAATGGCTGTAGATGTAGCTACCTGACCATGCACCACTTTATGCTCTTACATTCTCTGCAGATAACAAGATCAGTTGGATACAGAACAAGACCCTAAAATAACTGGAAATGCATAGGACTCACTTGTAACGCATCTGCTCTTGGGAAATGACAAGATTAGTTTAGTAAGTATCTCAAGAAACAAAACCAGCATGAGCTGAGCATTTAGAAAAAACAGTTTAGACAATCACTTTAAATTGAGTACATATATACACACGCACACACAAAATCAAGCAACATTTGACACACGCAAGCATTCTTCATGCTGTAGAAAACATGTTTATTTCTATTATATTAGAAAACCTTTCAGTTGAAAAGTTGCCTCTATTTATGTTTTTTTAACTTGCTGTGTGCATTTAATTTTAAAAGAAAAATCAAACAGAACATTAGAAACATTCTTTGAAGCTGCCTTGGCTGAAAACTGACAACCGCCCCCCCCCGGAGACCAGATAATGTAAGTTGCTGGTGAACTGTCTAAACACCAGAATGAAAAAAGAAAGGAAGGAGTCTTGGGTGACAGTATGAATGTTACAATCAACCAAAACACCGAGTGAAACTCACATTCACTTTGCAATTGCTAGTTATCAAAATTTGACACCCTCTTTGTCACACCAGCCTCCTGGAAAAAAAAAAAATTAGCACTTCAAACACCTCCACCCACACAATCAAGCACAAACTTCTATCCACAGCAGCTGTTTATCAAAACGTCTCTCTTTCTTGTCTCTGGCAACACCTCTAACTAGAATATCCTTGAGAAGAAAAAATTAATACATCATCTGCACAGTCTAGGGATGGCCACACTTGAATGGGATGCTCTCTTAACAGAGCTTCCCTCTTCTTTCTTATGCACTGAGACCATCAAAACAATTCACAACAGCTGCAGTTGTTTAAAGAAACTGCTAAAAGCAGCTCAGAAAGAATTTGCCAAAACACATTTGATACGAGTTAAAACAGAGATGGCAGAAAAAACACTGCATCCTAAAATACACATTCTTCTCAATGTAGTCAGAGAGGAAGGGGTTTACAATCCCAGTTTAGAAAAAGAAAGAGACAACCCTTGGTATTGTGGCAAAGAAAAAAAAAAAAGGAAGGCCAACATTTGCCAGAGTTCATTGTAGATTCACTGGTTTAACCAAGAGTAGACTCTGACCCACCATTTTAATATGCCACAGCAGTATGTTCTGATCACACAAAGCAGATGTATAGTAGACCTAGTATTATAAACCAAGCAGAGCATGCCATTTAGTCCAACCCAAAGACTTAAAAATCATAATTGTAAACACCTTTAATAGAAAGAATGTGATCCTGATTCTTTACGGCTTTGGTGACATGCTGGTGTCATTTACATACATCCCAAGTGCTAACAAATCTGAGTAGTCATATGTTTTATAACTACTTTTCTCTCCTCTAAATGCCTACACAACAGTAGAGAACCAAGCCTGTTCTTGATGCCCTTGGGATGTGGCCAAACTAAACATGTACACACATGCAAAAAGTCATGGGGAAGGGGAAGGGGCTGTACTTACTACACAGGACTGCCTGCAAGCTAATCTGATGTACCTGTTTTATCTGTGCGCTCCTATCCCACAGTAAGTGATTTTCCCTGTTCCATTCATTCCCTCTGTTCACTCTCCTTTTTCACCCTAAAAGGAAATTGCCATCTTCGTTAGTTCAGGAAGGGGAAGGGAAAGGTGATAACACGCAATAAACAACACAGAACCACAGATGAAGAGAAGTGGAGTGTCACAGTAATCATAAAATGGGGCTTAGGTGGGAAGAGGAAAATAGTGGACAATGTAGACAAGGAATAAATATGGCATCTTCTGGCTTTTCACATCCTTTATTATACCCTTTTCATTTCATCCACTGTTGCTCTTAACATCAGGAGCTACCATGACTTGAAAGAACCAGAATCCTTTCTTGCTGTCAAAGCTGCTAGGATCTTCCTCTGGTATCATTTTAACTGTTTAGTGGCGCTACATGAAGCTTTGGTCCCTGATTCAGTTTGGCGGAGATTCAGCCCGTGCCCCCCACAGCTTGGCGACTGGTGCCTCCTGGGTCTGGAGGGGGCACCCGGGGTCCCCCTGCAGCTGATTGCCAAGCCGAGGGGCACAGGGGGCGGGGGGCACGGCATGCTCCCTGGCAGACCCAGAAATGGACTGGAAGTACTTCCGGTCCACTTCTGGGTTTGCCGCCAAGTATGTGGAGGGCCCCTCCCCGCACTCCTGTGGGATGCTCCATCCACCCCAGCATTGCAGTGATCACAAGCCACACCTGCTACCTCAAGGTATGTAGAAAATACTTTTAAAGCTGTGTCTATGTCCAAATCGCTGAATCTCCAAATCAGCATTGAAGCTTCAGATTCCGATTCAGCTGAATTGAATCAGGGACAGTGATCCAAAACAATGAAATCGAATCACTGTCCCTGACTTGGGCTGAATCCAAATCTAAAATCGAATAGGGCCCGCTTCGCACACCCCTACTGTTTAGCCAGAAGGTTGCTAGTAAAGAATGATGAAATGGTGGATAGAACAAGTAAGGTTTGTACTATTCTGTCTCAAATGTTTGTGGTGTGGTGTGGTGTGGTGTGGTGTGGTGTGGTGTGGTGTGGTGTGGTGTTTTCAGAAATTCAGTTCAATCCCTCAACTGTAAGGAGAGCCTTTCATAATACGCAGTACTGTATTAGGGGAAAATACTGTATGACCTTCAGGTCAAACACTGCTACTTCGTCTGGAAAGTGACTACCACGTTCCAAGATATATCACAGTCATTAGAATTAATAATGAATAATAATTTAACAGAAATAACTTCTCTAATTCTTTTCATACATTATATGGAACTAAATGGAAAAGTATAACCTTGCTGAAGAATTTTATAGAACACCTTAAAAATTTCTAATGGAGAAATCTCTGCATTAAACTGCCTAGTTCTTGAGTGTGAGACTACTAGGTTCTGTATCAGAACAAATGAGTAAAATGTTCCTATTCTAAGAGCTTACCCTATAAATTACATGGAGAGATGAAGAAGAGACAAACATCAGAGCAACCTAAGGTGGCTCAGGTTCTGAAGGTTTTAATGATTGACTGGATCAGGAAAGAACATAAGGCCAGCAAAAGTCAAGAACTCAAAGCTTAGAAAACACTAAAATTAGGATTGCACATGCAACCAAAATTCAAGAGCCTCACAGGCATGCCATGAGTATACTGCTTTTAATTATTTCATTATGAATTGTTTCTTGACAGCACCACAGACACATTCATTTTTCCTCTTAACACTATCCTTTGAACTACATAGACATTACTCCTGAAATTCCTCCTTGCATACCTCTCTCTCTCACACACACGCACAGCCATCTTCTAGAAGACCCCAAACATGGATAATGTTAGCTTGAATAATCATATTTTGACAAAGCTATAAGCAACAATTGTCATATATAGAAAAATTGAAACAACAATTGTCATATATAGAACTCCAATAAAGCTCTCCCTTCCGGATAGTCAGTAGAGAGTTGCGCTGTGTTGTAAGCTCCCCTAGTTCCAGTAGGCTGCTACACTGCTTTTCCCATTGGTTTCTCTAATGGTTTGGTACATTTTGTCTTCACAGAAAAAGTACCCTAGTGCACAGGACAAGAATGACCCCAGACTCCTCATCATTGATATTACATCCAGAATACTGAGTGGGTGATCTCAGGTTTATAATTTAACTCTTCAGAGATGCATGAGAGTGAGAGCAAAAACAGAACCATGGGCTTTCGAAATACAATTATCCTGCATTTAGATTGAATGAGATATATGGAAAGATAGATGATAATCAGCATACCTGTATATACTTCTCTGCTTTGCTTTGCAACACCCTACATGCCATGGTCTAAGTACCTGCCAGCACTGGCCGAGCCACAGTGGTCACAGGGTTGCTTCTGTGTATGCCCAGTCCCAATGTTCTGCCCCCTGCCACCCCAGACCACCAGAGGTGAGCTGCCTGCACCAGCTCCTTCTTGGAGGAGGAGAGGTGGGGAGGCAGAATCCATGCTGGGGTCTAGGTGACAGGGTGCCTGGCTATGTCTCTAGCCACTGACATATATTGTCTGGTGCTGTCCCCATGTGCCAAGGCATGAGGGTCCTGGATGGGTGTGTGGGAGCCAGGGTCAGGGTCCATGAGGCAGTGCCTGGGCATGGGAGTCCCTGGCTGGGTGTGCAGGAGCCAGGACTGGGGTCCATGGGGCTATGCCCAAATCCAGAGGTTCCCTTGGGCTCAGTGTATTGTCTGTGTACATCATGGGGTGCTTCCTGATGCAGTAGGGGGCACAGCCCAGGGACACAGATGCCCAGGTCCCAGGGCTCATGCAGGGGCCACAGACATCTGACTTCCCCCTGCTGCCTGCCTCCAGCTGACAAATTGCTGGAGGCAGGAGGTGGGGCTGTGAAAGGTTCTGTACTGCATTGGCTCTGGGAGACACAGCCAACCTTAGGGCTGGGTGATGTGGGTGATCACTCAGAGCACTATGGTCATGGGGGTGCCACACACACACACACACACACACACACACACACACACACACACACACAAGAAGCCTGTGCTCACAGCAAAGCTTTCCCACCACTCCACCCCAACCTGACCAATCCCTGCCCCAGGCAGGAGTGCCAGTGCCCACCCTAGTCCCCCGCCTCCTCCCACTTCCAAATTGTGCTCAGGTAGATCCAGACCAGGCAGTGTGGGCAGCAGCAGCGGTACCCACTGTTAGTGCACTCTGCCACTCCACCTCCCCATTGGACTGTGCCCTGTGGCTCTGCCTGCCTGCCTCTGCCCGCAGCAGCACCACTGACAGGGGCTTGGGGGGGGGGGGGGGGGGGGGAAAAACAA
>NW_005842107.1:1888244-1892449 GCF_000455745.1 Alligator sinensis
GCGGCCCCCCGGGGGGGGTTTTGGGGGGGGGGGGGCAGGTGCCAAAATACAAGTTTGCCTGGGGTGCCATTTTCCATATTGCCAGCTCTGCTGGGAGAGCTCAGGGTCGGGGCCCTCTGGGTGCTCAACCAGAACAGCTGAGTACAGACTGAGTGCTAGCATGCCTCCCTGCAATGATGGGTAGCAAGGGGCCACAAAGGAGGCTGGGATGCCAGATGACAGTAATGTAACTTGAATCAAGAGGGGACCTGGCACAGGTCACAGATCTAACCTAAAATCAATCAGATTTAAGCGCACATCAAACCAGGTCTACCTCAGATCTAGGTCTGCCATTTTTAGACCAGTCTGTGTGTGCTGAACATCTGTACAATTAAGCATTTAAATCAATTTTCAATCACTTGGATGAGTCCAAGTATAATGTCTGTACCCGGCCATTATGGAACAAGATACAAGTGGACTCTGCTTTTACTTATGCAATTTGAACTCTATCAGTAGGAACCTACCGAATTCAAGGTAAAAATGGGGTACGTTGTGGCTCCTTTAATCTTGCAGGATCCCCTACCCCCTACCCCTCTGGTGTCCCTCCCTCCACCCCTGTGCTAATTGGTGGAGGGGCCCCACTTGCAGCTCACTCCTGACAAGTGGGGAGGCAAAAACTGCAGTTTTAAATATGGCACCATTTTTGGCTCCCATGGCTGTGGGGCCCCAGACAGCCCTGCTGTTTGCTGCTGACTGGCAGGGAAGGCAAAAACAGTGCCATGTTTAAAACCATGGTTTTAGCTTCCCTGCTGATAGGAGGGAGCGGTGGGATCCTCCAGTAATCAACAGCGAAGGGGAGGGAGGGGCCAAGCGGCAAGGTGCACGCGGGGGAACATGCAAGGTTAAAGCAGTTGCCGCACACTCTGCTTCCACCATTTTAATTTATTTCTACTGCCACCATTTATTCTGTTGGTCTCTACCTATCAGTGCATGTAAGTTAAGGTTGTAAAGCTTTTCTGAACATGCAGACAAGAGATTCACAGATCAGTCTTGTTCAGGGACCAGATCACACAATTTCTCATGTGGACCAGTCGGACTCCTGTCTTAAAAATGCATTAGAGAGTTTCCAACATTCACTCAAAGTATTGTCTCTGATTTTACATAATGTAATCCTTCAAATGACAACAGCAGAATTGATCAATGTACACACACATGTGCATGCACACACACGTACACACATGCGCACACACACAGTAAGCAAGCTCAGATAACAGACACATGATGCAATTCAATTCATACAGAAATTTCAGATCTATAACATCCTTTGAAATGTTTCAAATAGTAAAGATGTGGGATGGAATAAAATGATACAGGGAGGTATTATTAGTTAGGTTAATTATTATTAGTTAGGTTATTATTAATTAGGTTAATTAACAGATCATTTACAAACCCCAGTCCTTTTCCCCCTAGTGATGGTCTTAGCAAATACAGATACCAGCACATACTCTTCTTTGCTTCTATCCTTTATCTAACTTTGTCTTTCATGGGCTCATTGAAGCAGTGTTTTGTAATAGTGTCAAATTAGTAGAAAACCCGAGGTATAGCAATTTGACAATGATATAGCTGTCATGATGGTTCTACTTTTTGCTTGTACCTACTCAGGCATAATTAGAATCAAATATCTACCTCTCAGCATTTCTCTTGGGCTCATCCAGCTCTGAAAGCTCTCAGGCCATTAAGGCATATCAATTAGTAATGATTTTTTTTGAGCCCCCAGCAGCCACTGAAGCATATATTAAAGGTGATATCTGCAGTCAAAAATTTAATGTGCACCATTTGAGAATATCTCCTTTGACAAAGAGAATGTTATCTGGGAAACTCATTTGCTTTAAGTTTTATTTTATGGCTACTAAAAATATTTCATTTTGCTGAATAAATGTCCAATGAACATTTCCATAGCTATTAAGTAATATTAATTGCACAAAGGTTTGGAAAACACAGGAATCATTAAAGGTATAAATGGGGCTGTGCAATAGCCCAGAAGAGCTAATGTTATCACTCCTCTGGCCACTTTTACAACCTTCTTAGTACAATCATTTTTAACTAAGTCATCACGACCCAAGGAAAGTTCCTTCCATTTTTTTTAGTATATCTATCCAATCGAGCAGATGTCACCAAGCCAGCTCATTACAACAATGGAATTAGAGTGTTGTCACATTCCTTTTAGCTAGGTTAAGTCTGTTCAGTCAGGACTGTTTGGAAAAGCAATCCTTTGCAAGTCCTCAGTCATTTCCCAGCTTGATAGCTCAGTTACCTCTTGTTTCAAATGCAACTCAGAAAATTAGTTCCTGTAAGTTCAGACTGCAAAGCCAAGCAAATGTAATTAACAATTCGAACAAGTAGCAAGTATTAAGGTGGTATTGGAGTAGAAAAGAGTTCTCAAATGCAGGGAGCATGAATAGGCATTTGCTCTTCCCTGAAATGCATTAGGAACATTTTAACATGCTCCATTTTATTTTTATGGGTAATTTGAGATTTTTTTTTTCTTGGCTTGTGCCTAACAGAAAATCAGTTCAGTTAATTTGTGCATAGAGGCAACAGCAGAATTGACCCTTGGGTGTGGTTTTCTGATGGAAAGATGCAAAAGAAGGGCCCAAGCCCCCTGAAATCAATAAATGGACTCCCATTGCTTTCAGTGGGTTTTGGATCAGGCCCTAATTATATTTATATGCAGGAATTGGAGCAAAGGAAGAAAGAAGTACTGAGGCTATCTTATCATTACAGTAAAAGCCTTTTGATCTGTTCCCTCGCTGTCGCTGTTCTGTCTCTCTTCAGCTATTAAAAGGCAGACATCTTGCCTCTACTACAGCTTTCAGTGCAGAGAACTGTGGTGTTATTGTGACAATAGGATGGTCTAGGAAAAAAACTAGGCATTGTCACAACCCCTTTGACAATAGATCCTGCCCCCTGGATAACACAAGAACTATCCTACTTTTCTTATCGAGAAGTGCTTTATAGCCACCGGCAAGATGTCACAATCTGATGAAAGTCAGAAGCAGTGCAACATCAATGGTAGATGTGATAGCCAGCAGGTGGGAGTTTGTCCTCAGAAGCCGAAGTCATGACTAAACGTGTCACCCCTTGGAGTGGCGGGGGATGCAAGGACTTCCTACACTAGCTGACCTATAACAATTTTAGGAATACAAGCATAAAATCAGTTTCCAAGATTTTTGTCCTATTCTTACGCTTGCAAAATTGTTTCCGCCTGAATGCACTTGACATTAGTCATACATTTCTGGTCATGCAAAGGTGAATTGAAATATCTTTGTCCTATTCTTATGCTTCTTATACAGTAAATACTTTTATCTTAGCTACTAAGAACCTTCTTAGTTGAACTGGCAGTTGCCTGATAAAATGCTTTAATTACCTGTATTACCACCCAACAAATTTGGCAATATTGTTCTCAAGAGAGACTTCAGTTTCCTCCTCCTCGGCTCAGATGGAAGTCATCGGTTTGTTTACATAAGTTTACAGGCTGGGGTCCGGGGCACTAAGGACCTATCTACATATTGATTTTCCAGATACTTCAGTTAGAGGCAGAATTTTATTTATTTTTTTTTTAACTTAAATAGTTATACTGGTTCAACTCAAGCATGTATGCAGTTATACCAGAGTATAAATTTCTTACGCTACTACATAATATTCCACTTAGCTCTACCAGAATTAACAGGCTTAAATCAAATAACTGTTTCCACACTAAGGTGTTGCAGCACTCAGCTATATACCATTATAGTTAAAATGCTACAACTTTAATGTGTAGAAAAGGCTGAAGCAAAAGTCTATATAGAAAATAGCCTTTCAACTTGTATTTCATCATTTGAGCTAAGGCTTTTGAGCATTTTAAACAGTAACACAGGACTTGAATAAAGCTTTGGAGGTTATATGTGCTTCATTACTTTGCCTAAACTTTGAGCATAATAGAGCCAAAGCCTATATTTGTACAATAGAGAAAACAGAGAAAAAGAGATCTCTTTTATACACATTTTTTCACCCAAAAAGTCCGAGTTCCAAGGAGTATATCTAGTTCTGTATCTGCAAAAGTATCTACCACCCAGGCAACAGTTTGCATATCCCAACTCTGTTTGCAGCTATCAGTCAGTTTTGACCTCTGGTTCAGACCTAAACTTTCCCAACCCATTCGCTCCATCTTAACAGAATCAGCTGCA
>NW_005842107.1:1892459-1897923 GCF_000455745.1 Alligator sinensis
GTATCTGCAAAGAACTGACTCTTTGTACAGTTGGAGGGGAAAGTGCCAGTATAACAAATTGCTCCTGTTCAAACCCATCAATTCAAAACAAGCATCTGGAAAACTTGACAAGAATACTCAAATGACCCTTATGTTCTCGTAGCTGCAGAAGAGAAAGGATTGCATGTGGGGGTTGGGAGGTGGGGAGGAAATGCGTCGTGTGTGCTGCAGTCTTTTGCTTCTCAGAGAAATACGCAGAGCTGTTTGAAGTAGTGACCTTGACCCTCAAACCCAGGCAAATTAAGCTTTTGGCTCACTGTTTGATTTACATTGGGAACCTAAGACTGTGCTCAGAATAGTTTGGTTAACAGGAGCTGAGAAAGGTCACACAGATGAGTTTGCCTGAAATCCTCCTCTGTTTGGCAGATCTCCCTGCTCCAATGAATCATCCCTTCCAACCTCAGGAAACGCAGGATTGCTGTAGACACTTGTAGACATGGGAGGGTGGCACAGGAATCTGCTATGACTAGCTCAACCTGCAATGACTCTAGCTCAACAGCATCTCAACATCTTCAATTCAGGGAATCCTTGTTCCAGAGTAAGCGAGAGGGAAGGCTACCAACTACTGATTCATCCACATCTACTTTAACACATGGATTTTCCTTGGAAGTTTCCCATTCCAATAATGAACTGGCCTGATTTTCTTTTCTTTTTGTTTCTCAATTAAATATGACTATCATCCCCAAAGCACCTGGATACAGGAAGAAGAAAGTGAAAAAGAAAAGGGGAGAACAAAAGGCCCCTTTACTAAGAAAGATATGCCCTTTTAGGTACTCAACCTAAAACCCAGGTCTAAAATCATCACTGTCAGTTCAAAATCTCGATAAAGTTCATGGGAATTTTGACTAAGGGCTATAGGGCTAAGCCCATAACACGCAAGTACTTCTCCCATGAAGAAATGTATCTCAGTCCTATCTCAGATATTTGTACTGGACAAGTATCAGTTGTTTCAGAAATTATACATTTTAACAGATGCAAAATAGTTTGGACCTTTGCATCTAAACTATTCTAATTAAAAATTTCCCTCTGGCGAGAGGCAAAAAAAAAAAAATGCATCCAGTTTTCAAAACATCCTGAGGATAGTATCACAGAATCAAAGGGTTGGAAGGATCATGTTGTTCAACCCTTGGTAGAAATACAGGACTTCTCAGGCAAATGCTTACCCAGCCTCTTCTTGAAGACTGTAACCAGCAAGCAAATACCAGGGGATAATATTCTGTTTGTTGTGTTGCAAGAAAAAATTAACCAAGTTACCTTGGAAAATGAGCCTCAACAAGGTTTGCAATAAACTTCACGTATACAATATAATCCCTTTGCACAGCACAGTTTGCACACATGCACATACACACATTTTTCTGGTTTTTGTCTTGCTTCTCTGACGATAAATTCATTTAAAGCCCCCCGTGAGCTCAAAAAAGAGCCCCAGGCAGCTTTATCCTCACCTACTCTTGGCAACATCACGAATTTCTCAATTTGCCCATTTAAAACACAGGGGGGGGGGGGTTCTTCCTTTCAGTTACCAAGTTCTAGAAGGACTGTGGCAAGAGGGAGAGGAGGGAAAATCTTATATTTACTTCACATACAAATGGATACATTGCTTGTTCCTACTTTCTGCTCCAAAGAAAAGAAAATCCTCTTTTCACAATTTTTTTCACTTTTTTGCTGGCTTCATTGTTCTCCAGTCACTTGACGTCATGATCTACCAATGACTGTTCTACAGTAGAAACAAGCGTACGTGTCAGAGTACTGATCACAGGATTACGATACCGATCACAGGATTACGGTAGAAAACTGGCTTCCAAAAGAATCATTAACTTGCGTGTCACCCCAAATGCTACCTAATAAAATGTCCACGCTTTATTAAATAGCAACTCATACAAAAACAGGAAGGGTGGGATATTAATGCAATGTATATGGGTAGGCATGTGGGGGGCGCTTAATGGATGAGGGAAGGTGATATAAAAGGACATCTTCTGGCGACCTATAAAACTTTCCGTCTATAGACCTAAAATCACATTACCAAGGTTGGTACGTATCATAAGCTCCATTTTACAGCTAGAGAAATGAGGTATAAACAGAATGAGTAATTTTCCAAGGTCACTCAGCACGTTAGCAGCAGAACCAGGACTACAATCTAGGTCTTCTGGGTCTTATTCTAGCTTCCTATTCACCAGGCCACGTTGTTTCCTTTTAATACCATTATATTTTACCTCTCCGATATCAAAATTGCTATGGAGGACATTTCCTGTCAGGGAATGGGCATCTGGAGACTGAATATCAAATTCTACTCTCACTTGTTCTGTTCAACTCCACTACACTTCATTGGGGTTGCACGGCAATAACTTAGAGTTGAATTTGACCCTAAATCTTTACCTATGTCTTCCGCTGCTGTTCTCTAATCTAACTGCAGATAGCCAAATAGGTATGAATCCCAGCCATGTGGCAAAGATATCAGCTTTTTCACACTACATGGGTTATACTGATAAGCAAAACTAAGACATGCCTGTGTTGTGCTATATCAGTTTGACACTTTAAATGTTGCCCTTTCACTTTCAACCTCCAAAGGGAAGTGACATTGCTTGGTTTATATCAGGGATGGATATGGATGAAAACCATCCCTGAAAAGATGTGCTTTTGAGTTGTCAGAGAGTAAATGATTGATATTGGCTATAAATCTTCATTTTGCCAGGGCAAATCATTCTTTGTTCAGTTTGCTTTTGCTCTAAGAAGGGGGGGGGTCAGCAGGTCCCTACCTCTCTGTCTTTCTCAAAGGCAAAGTAACCCTCAGCTAAATCACAAGACAAAGGAATAACACAACACAAAAACACACTGAAACAATCCACGTCACACAATCAAATCTTTATCAGAATAATACTTTTTAGTGCACTTATTGAACTTTACACCAACATCTCCAAATAACTTTCAGACGCTTCTGGCACTCTTAGCGCAAAACGTCAGACAGTAAAGGGAGCAGAAGGATGGGGTCATATGGAGCAGACTGATGACAGTCCACAAATGCCTTTAAGCCTCTCAGTGATTTTGGCAGTTCTCTCACCACATACACTTCTTCCCAGAGCATGCCTCCTACTGCTGTGAGGAACTGCAAACAATGCAAGGCTAAGCAACATTCTCAAGGTCATAAAACAAACCAGTCTCAGAGTCAAGAATAAACCCTGGGAGCGCTCATTGCCACCTATTCTCACCGTTTGAACACCACACCTATTAAAATTGCAGGGATAAGGTAGTCAAACAAACTTTTTAAGTTAAGCAACACTTTTTATATCTAAAAATGTGGTTCTTGAACCTTCAAAAAGACACAAGCTAAAACACAGGGCTCCTATACACATGCAGAGAGGCTGATCTGACATTTAAAATTGGGGCAGACACAATTAATCCAGTCTGTTGGAGCGTGGTAATTGCGCAGACTCCAGCTCCATGTGTATAAGCATCCCTGTGCTGAAAAATGGTGGTGGGGTGCTTTAAACTGAAGCTGGCTCCATGAGTTTTAGTTCAAAGCACCCAGCTGCCATTTTCAGGGCAGGGATGCTGATACATGTGACACTCTGGGTGCTTTTAATTAGCATGGCTCTCAGAGCTGCACTAATTAAAGCACTTCTTCTCCTCCCTCCCCTGCCTCCAGGAGCATGTCTATAAATGCCCACAAGTTTTTACAGATGTGACCTAAAACAAGAGTCTCCTAAAAGGCTTTTTTAAATGGAGCTGATTTCTGAGCTTATAAATTATAACAATTTGTTCAAAATATGTTACTACTTAAGGATTGAAAATTCATAAATTATTTGATGTCGCTTGCTAAAATTCACTGCATATATATCGTTGCAAAATTACTCTCACACATTCTGTACTCTACAAAGTAAACCTGATTTCTAATTAAATTAATTATTTGCTTTCAGTATTCTCTCTCATAGTGTCACTTAGAGCCCTGTGGAACAAGACTTCATTCTGCTGGGTGCTGTACAAGCACAGAATTGAAAGACAGTCGCTACCCCGAAAAAACTCCCAGCCTTCCTCGTTGCAATGTATCACCAAAAGTGTTGAATTTCACATTTGAGTAATGACCTGTAAAACAGTGTTCACTGGCTTTTCACTAACCTCCTTTTTGCTTTCTTTAAAATAATTTTCAATTTAGAATTATGCCTCAAACCTGGTATAAAATACACATTTATCTTTCTTGCGATTATCTGATTGAGAAAACTGAAAACTCTTAGGAAGATCTGAAATGGAAAGCATCCCTTATCCAAACAATATGCATTTTGGTGAAAGAAAAAAAAACAATGTTTAAGGAATTCATTTGGGGATAAGGCTGGTGGTAATTTGGCATCGACAAACAATTGGATATTTTTCTGTGTATATTTTTACCCCGTTTACTTTTCATGTAGTCAGAACCAAAATGGAAACTGAGAGAACAGGATCCAATAGTAAGTGGATATACTGCAACTATTCAGAAGACAAAAAACATCTAGTAGAATCCATGTTTTCAAATACACTAACAATGAGAAAACATAGATGCAGATAAAATAATAAGGCTATGACACACTAAAATACATATTCCACATGCAAAGGGGATAATCAGGTTCAGGGGGTGTCTGAGGAGGATTTGGAACGGGAAAGTTAAAAAAGAAAAAGAACAGAGTGAACAGGTTAATATCAGGTCTTGTTGATATTAAAGTAAATCTCATATGGTACAACCTAACTTGTGCCATTCAACACAGTATAATTAAGATTTGAATCTGACATTTTAAAGAAAAAATGTAAGATGCAAGGTACCATTAATTTTATTCACCAACTCAAGTGCTTTTACAATGACAGCTCACCCTGACTGCGCCACTCAGTAAAATAATACATTTTACCACCACTTATCAAAATTGTTTATTTTCATGACAAATCCCAGAAGAACATGAAACTTGTGACTGAGTCACAATATTTTGCTATTTGTAACAACGTATCTGGCAAAGTTCTATCCAGCAATGTACAAGCTGTACAAATTCGTGACACTTCCCTCTAGGAAGTCAAGTTGTAATTGTATTGTAGTTATAGTCTCATTTGTATTTCCAACTCTGCAATTTGCTGTATAACCTTCGATAAGTCACTTAAGGCCAGGTCTGATTTCTATTGAAGTCAATAGATTCCAATTGAATTCAGCTGGAGTAGAATGGACTTGGAATCCATCTCTGACTGAGGCTTACCAGTGTGTAAAATAGGATTAATAATTCTCATCTGTCTCATGAGTTTGGGTTTGTTTGTCAGTGGTGGCAGCATTTGGGAAAGGTGGAGGGAGAAGAGTCTGTAAAGTATTTTTTTTGATACCAGGATCATCGTTGTTACATAGCTGATACTTATTTTCTTTTTAATAAATGCCCATCTGTTCAATCCTAGATTTTTCCGATTGCATGTCTGTCTCTTTCCC
>NW_005842107.1:1897954-1918939 GCF_000455745.1 Alligator sinensis
ACTTGGCTTACACATGAAACCACCCTTTCTTACCTTATACACGTGTTGGACCTCTAATCAGGTCCCCGACAGTCTTGACTTTTGTACCTGCAGTATTGTTGTACATACCGGAAAGCTGGCAAATCAGAATTTGTGCTCAGTGTAGTTTTCATTTTAGTATTTCTTGTTCATTTAACTCTTTGGGTTTTTTCCTTTGGTTACAAAATCTCCTATAGGATTCTATAAGGGCAATAGCAATTCAAGGTAGGTATCAGTTTACATTCAGGAAGAAGCTGTTTTTCCTAAAATTCTATCTGAAAAACCAGAGGCTGACTTTACAGAGCTCATTTATAATTTTAACAATATGGTACATCTCAGTTTAACTCTAATTATTTTTGTTATTGCTTCCATAAGAGTTAGTTTTGCTTTTTGATAGATTAAAATAAATTAGAACTGTTAAAATAATTGCACACATTACCTTCCTATCTAGATCTAGAATTACTTTTCAGCAGTTGCTCTTTATTTAGCAGCATCAAAGACCGTGAGAGAAGACAGATTCTTTGTTACTCTGAACTACTACTGATCATGCATTTGACACTTCAGTCTATGCATGGAGAAGCATTTGGGGATATTTGCATACTAAATAAGGGGAAGAAGGCTGTTTTCATGGGTAAGAAATCACATCAGAGATCTCACCTAATGAAGCCTAAGATGGAAGCCAAGTTTTCTTGAAAAATTGCCTATTAGGAACTGTGCCTCCATTCCTAATCTGTAAATTTAATATAATACCACCTCCCTTCTGTCCTGTGCATTCAGATTTTAAATTCTTTGGACAGGGACAACATATAATGTACAATGCCTAAAACAGTGGGCCCTCATCTTGACTGAGGTCTCTAGACATTACTGCAGCACAAAATTTAATAAGGATAAGGGAGATCAAATACTTCTCAGAACATGAAGAAAGGTTGACTTTGGCTAGTTATCAACATCTTCCCACCACGTTGATTGTCTCACAGTGGACACACTCAGCAGTTGCTCTTTCTTTCTGAGTCTTTCCTCTAATCCCCCCTCATTTCTCCCATTTCATTTTCAGTCAGTTCAAGATCCTAACGTCCTTGCCAACTTATTTTTAATGGGATTGTTAGTATCCAGGAAGCCTTGTCACAATCATTATGCAGCTTCTTTGAGGGCCCCTGTGGTTGCTGCCACTTGTTTTTCACTTTTTTCCCCCTGTTACCAGAGAAAATATTTTTCTAACTGGCAAAACATCAAATTAACAACATGTTGGGTTGACCCTCTCCTCTATATTTGTCTGAACATGTAGCTGTTCCCTCTGGCTAATGGTCCCATTACTGACATGGTTGCTTCATCTTTGGCAGCTCAGATTTATACATTAGCTAAGCAAGGGGGTGTTTGTCAACCCTGTCTTGAGAAACAAAATCAGCTCTGTCAGCTACAGGATAAACATTAACCTGTTGCTTTGTTTCCTGATTAGGAGAGAGGGCCATTTTAAATCAGGTGATTAGCTCTTATCTAAGAGGAAGATTTTCCACCACCTACCATCCAAATTCAAATCTGTTCACTAGTTTGAGCTGTACTTAATGGGGTGCATGGATGTGTGTCTCTATGTTATTAAATCTCAAGGATCTTTGTCGCTGCTACAGATATTGCTAGCTTTCCAGCATCTTCCACTTTCTGAAAAGTTCTGCTTTTCTCATCAGGTTTCTAATCCTTTCTTTCTAGGTATACCATGAAACAAGCATCTTATCCTACCTAGCCCGTAGGACCCCAATTTTCAGAAAGGCCCAGAACTATAATAGGGGCCAAATTTTCAACAGAATTCAGATCCCATGTAGGCCTCTAGGCAAGTGGCCTGATTTTCAAAAGTTAGGCCACGGTTTTAGAAGTGTTCAGCATCCAGATAACCCCAATGCACCCAATGGAAGCAGGTAGATGAGTTCTTATGGAAATCTGTCCCAATTCTGGATGCCCAGATTTCCTGTTATCTCTGGATTTTATACCTGTATGATTCTAGTTCTAAATTCCATGCCCTTCCAGTCTAGCACAGACTCAGAGAAATTATGCCCAATGCGGTATGAATGAAATCTACTCCAATGACACGCTTCAAGATAAATTTATAGTTAATGATTGTCCAGCTGACTGCACAGAATAACATTCAGCACAAACTTTGTCCTATTTTTTTGTTGGTAAGTCTTTTGTGAACCAATTCTAATTGCTATGAATGTATTTATCGTTCACAAGTATTTGCCAATTAGTTTCTAGGAATAATTTTCTATCTGTCAATTGCAAGGCATTGGTAGCTATGGTTCTTTGTTGTTCATGTTGTAGGGCTGTCACCTTGGCTGTATGTTATTTTTTTCTGCTTTTTATTTGGACAACTAACTTTTTAAATAGCAGGAAAATGAACACTAATATTAACAGTGCAAAAATAAAGAATTCTAGTGTTATCAAATAAACAAACCATTGATATCAAAACTCAGAACATTCAGGATTACTGTTTTCACTGTACGCAGCGGTTGTTAAATACTAACAAATAATGAATACATTCTATAACAATGAATTAAATGTTACTTGTAGATAACTTTAAAATCATTGCTTGGCTACTCCTGTTTAAAGATTATTTTGATTTGTCAGCATGCATCCATTTTACCTTATATTTGCAAACACTAGACACTGCACAATACTAGAATGTCATGTTCTTTGAAGTGTCACAGCTCCTGCTTTGAATGATAGAAAACCTTATAAAGAAAACAAAGCTCGACAATAGTTGTAAGTATATGACTTACACTTGGTGGGTTGACTCATGCAGTATGCCCCAGGAGGGGACCTTCTACTGTCTGGGAACACTCTTCTGCCATGACTTGATGGAAAATTTTGGTAGAATTCTGTCCCATTGGAAGCAGAAGGTTCCTTTGTCAGGGCATCTCTTTCTCATACAAATAGTCCTGTATGGCCTCTGATAAGAATTTAGACCTATAACCTGGGCTCCTCCATCCCCTATACCCCCACCACAGGCCTCTGTACTGACACAGTTATTGGCTGCTGGTGTTATGGTTTCACAGCTAGAGAGCTAGTCTCAGTACCTTCCTGTTCGACTACCAGGGATTCCTAGAAGTACAACAATAAAGAAATCTGGGCAGGTGACCTGCCCCTCACTATCTGAAATCATCCCTCTCTGGTGGAAGATCTCCCCCTCTACTGCTTCTGGCATCCCTTTTGGGATGCTCCCAACCTATCAGCATTGGCCTCTGCTCCTTTGCTGTGACTTACTTCTCCTGTGTTAACAAGAACCACCAGAGGTAAACTAGGCTCAAGTGTTCCCCTTTTCCAAGATCTGCCCCACTTAAACTGACTTTCCCCTTTCTTTCTGTTCCTAGATATGGCCTCTTTCTCTAGAGGCTCCTGTTTCCCTGGGGGATCCTTTAAGGTGCCAGATCAGGGCTGTGCCAGCTGCCACAACCCTTGGAGCTTCTCCACTGCCCTTCCCCTAACCTGGGGGCAACAGGTAAGAAACAATTTCTTACCCTGGAGTGCCTCCACTGGATGGTGGGGCTAGCTTGCTCACTGCCCCACTCACACCGTCACCGCCATTCATCCCAGTACCCAAGAGGCGGCTTAGCTTTCAGGGGCTGAGAGAAAGAGGCAAGCAGGGAACTCCCCCTCTGAGATCCCCCCATTCTTCCACAAACATAGGCTAATGATACTTAACAGAAATAATCCTTGACTTGAACAAGGCTTCTGGAATCATGTTGCAGAAGAATATTGTTGTTATTAAATTATTATAATCACTAAATATTGTTAAACCATGTTGAGAGAGCATTTCCAAATAGAAGTCCGTAACATTTATACCCATTCTCGTCATTAAATCACAGCACTTAGTAATAATTTATTAGGAATTAATGATTTACTGCAAGGTAACCATTTATAACAGTGGTCCTCAATCTCTGGCCCTGTGGGCCAGATGAGTGGCACAAGGCAAGTCCACAGGCCAGATCCAGCCTTGGTTTGGGGTGCTGGGCCAGTCCACAAACTGGGTCAGGGCATGGGACTGGTCCACACATGAGATCTGGCTGTGGTCAGACCCCATAAGCCAGGGTCTCTACAGGTACAAGAATTTGGTTGCAGAGGAGCAATGACAGCGTTAATTGCTGAGACTCTGGAAGCACAGGATAGATAATATCTTATTGGTCAATACTAGTACCTGGATATTAAGGTTGTACAAAGGTTCGAGTGGCGATTCAGTTTGGAGGAGATTTGGCCCAATTGGGTGGCCAAATCTCCAAACCTAAATCTAAATCAGGGAACCAATTAAAAGGTCTGAATCAATTCAAAGCTCTCCAAATCTTCAGAAAAGATTTGGAGAGCTTTGATGATTCAGCCAGTCCCTAGTGGCTGCAGCAGGGAGCTGCAGCTGGATTCAGAGCTGGTAAGTATTAGGGGCAGGGAAGCGGGGGCTAGGGGAGGGGGAAAGGAACCATGTGGGACCCCTGCAAGCCCCTATCCCCTGCCTGCTCCCCAGCCTTCCCGTGGCTGCCCCACCTGCCCCAGCTCCCAGTGCTTTAAAAAAAAGTCCCCACACACCGGGTGCCAGACAGGGTGGTGATCCCCACTGGTACCACTGCTCCATGCTGCATGGGGGGTACATGAGCCGCCCGACCCCCCGCCATGTCTGCCCCACCTGGGCCAGCTCCAGTCCTTTAAGGAAAAAAAAAACAAAAACTGAGAAATGCCCCAGGACTCACCGGTCCTACAGTTTCATGGCTTTGGGGGGCTCATGGAAGAGCCCCCCCATTTGGGGCAGGGCAGCAGGAGTTGCCCCCTGCCAGCAGGAACAGTGAGTGCAGAGGTTCTCTCTCTTTTTTTCTTAAAGGGCTGGAACCACGGTGAGCGGAGCAGCCATGGGGAGGCTGGGGGAGCAGAGCTCATGCAAAGCCCCCCATACAGCATGGGGCAGTGGGGGGCAGCAGGGATCACCCCCCTGCCCCGCACAACAGCACCCACTGAGTCAGGGCTTTTTTTTTTCAAAGTGCCGGGAGCTGGGGCTGGTGGGGCAGTCGTTGCTGGACTGGGGGAGGATGGGCCTGGCTGATTTGGAGATTCAGCAATTCGGCAGCCACTGAATCTCTGAATCAATTCAGGCCAGTGATTCGAATCACTGTCCCCCGAATCGACCGAATCCGAATCTGAAGCAAATACTAGCTGCTTCACACAGGGCTGCTGGCTATCACGGGAAATAACCTTCTTATCACACAAAGTCCTGTGCTGGAGCTCACTCGGTTGTTCTGTAGAGATGGGGCAAACTCAGTACAGTCACACAAGCCCTACAAGAGGACAGAACAGGATGCTCCACTCTGTGAGGACAGCATCTGCACCATATGGTCACTTCAGCACTAGGAACTGAGAAGCCTGAACAGCCTCAGTGGGCATATCTACACATGTGCTTTGATGGACAGTAGCTTATTTTACTGGGCATTAGAGTGTCAGGCAAAAACCATGCTAATACACCAATGTATTATTATTAGTGCATTAAAATTAGGCTACTGTGCAGTAAAATTAGGCTACTGTGCATTAAGTATCATTTAAAAAGCATGCACTTTTGCTAGTGTGCATTAGAGCAGCCTAATGCGCATTTATTTAGTACCTCACATTAGAGGTACTAAATTGAATGCGCAGTAGCAAAAGGACATTAATGAATGTATAGATGTACTCAGTTAGAATTAGTGACTGTGCTCCTTACACATTCCTTCACTTCCTATTGGCCACAGCTGGTGTAGAGGCCCATGTTAAGAGAGGCACATTGTACTCTTTCAGCTGCTAACAGAGCCTGAGTTAGATCCCCAGAACCTTCACCTCGCTGCTCTCTTCAGAGGCTGAATGAGAATTTCCTTGCCTGATCTGGCAATCACAGTACAAACCTCAGTGTCTACATCCTCACAAAGGTCTCAACACAAAATATACACCTGGATTAAATATCATTGCAGATTAAATGAAATTTGACTCCTTTGTACTGCTGGAGTAATCTGGAAGCAGGTCCTTCAACAATTTATAACAGATACAATAACCTGTTTATTTAAATTATAACCCCACCATCACCCAAATTATGACCTAGGGGTGAGATTTATATCCAGACAACTTCGCGATAGAAAGTCTGTTCTGTTGAACAGGGTATAATCAGATGGCTAGCGTGAGTATTAGGAAAGCAAATAGAGGGATTATTTTCCACAGAAGACCTATCCATAATAATACTGCTATGTGATGATCACTAAAAATGACTCTGGGGTAACAATTAGCAATGTGTAAGGGGATGGGCAAAAACCCAAAAGATATATAAGTTAGTCAACTTGCAGTGTAATAAAATGAACCAGGACATGAAGAGATACATTTTTCTGTAGTACTTTTAATTTTCTTTTCTTAAATTGTCTGATTATTTTGCAACCAACACAGTTACATGTTTCTCCATGAATGATTCATGGCAGCTTTTTGCTAGGCTGCCTGAAACAAATGAGAAGGGGCCTGGCTACCAAGAGGAGTAACCTCTTCCAAAGCTCTGGGACAGTCAGCTCGGCAGAGAAGAAACAATGCCAGAGGCATTTGAACAGAGCAGGGGGAACACCTGCGTTCTCCAGGTAACAGGACATATTAACTCCTAGTCACTCCAATTACAACAGTGGAATTCAGCCTGAGGCATTCAGATTTAATCTCAAATTTACATGATTAAGCCCTAAACAAGGACAGCCATGTTATCCCCACATACAAGCTTGAAATCTGAATTCCAAGTCTAGTCTAGTCTAGATCACAACCTTTAGCTAACAAGTTGGTAATAGGGCAATCATTTCAAATCCAGATCTTTGCCAAAATGCATTAGATTTGATTCAGCCTTTTCTTATAGTGTATGACTGACTTTTTAAAAATAGAAGAAGCAGGGGAAACACTGAAATTGAGGGGCTGGTGGTTGGGAGGGGAAGGGGGAGCTCTACAAGGAGCCCAGGACAAGGCCTGGGGGTAGAAGCAAGAGATACAAATGAGGAAAGGAGCATGTTAGGGTAAAGAGGGACTGGAACTAGCTGGGCAAAGAACCTACAGAACCAGAAAAAGGTTGAAAAGAGATTGGATGAGAAGTCTGGTTTGTATGGAGGCTAGAATAAGAATCTAGTAGGACAGGGGAAAAAGAAATAGAGAAGACAATTGAATGAGGAGCCAGGAATTGGGCCCGACTCAAGAAGAGAACTTGGGTTGTATAGGAGGGAAGGGGACACTGAAATCAGATCATGAGACTGCAGGGAGAGAATTGGGCAAAGACCAACAAAGATTGGACTAGCTGGGCAAAGACCAGGACAAGAAACCTAGATTAGGGAAACTGGGATTTAGCCACACGCTCAGGCAAGAGAGAAGGACACGTTGAAGAAAAAAAAAAAAAAGACACAGGACACAGGAGGGCAGGAAACAGGCACAAATGTGTGCCACTACAGGGTTTTTGAACCCGAAACCTTGCTTAAAAATTGTTCTCCGCCTATTTAGTTGGTCTAATAAAAGATATCAGATTCACCCGAAGAACCTTGTCTGCCATTACAATGCATTTTCTAATCAATTCCTAATTTAGAAATCTATAGCACTTAAGTCAAAAGAATGTATTAATGCAGTAAGAGTGAAAATACTTCTAATTTAGGAAAAGCCAAGTTACTTGTGCAACTGTAACTCCGGCATCTTGTGCATATGCATTATGATTCAATCTTTAATAATACTCTGGAAAATCAGATTCTATCCCTGCCTATTTCACAGTCCCTGTGTGAATTTAAACAGGTCATGTAAACTGTTCAGAAGCCAACAGCTTGTTGCGTGTTCCTCAATTGCCTCACTCTTGGACCCTGGTGCCTTGTTTATAGAAGTACTAAGTGCTCACAAAAGTACTGGCAACTGAACTCAATGGGAGCTGTGCTCAAAGCATAGAAGGTACTGAGTAATATGAAGTACTCTGAAATATCAGGTTTTAAGCATCTTATATTGGGCACCCAAAAGGAGTTGTTACTTTTGACCTTCATATTTCTATTAATCTACTTCCAGTCTGTAAAATGCAGCTTATAATATCCCTTCACTCCTCAGTGTGTTGTAAACATAAATTAATATTGTGAGGCACTCAAACACAACCGTAGAAAGCGTTGTATAAAAATCCATGAGGAAATTAATACTTCTGTCTGCAGAGCAAGATTTGAAGGGAGCATGGTATAAGGCCTAGGGCCACATATTGAACAGTGAAAGTAAGACAAAATGTCAAACATTAATTGAACACTGCCCACCAGAGGCACTGAATGAGTCAGATGCCCTGTAAAAATATAGCATGTCGTCCTGTAATTAAAGGCTCTCCTACAAATGAGGGGAGATGGGAGTTCAAATTGCAGAACAATCCCAATTCTTTTATTTCTTCACTTTTCAGGGATCAGAGGTACAAACCTAATAATGGTCTTTTAGCATATACTCTGGGTGCAATTATTATGCACAGGGACTTGGGCTATAGAAGGAAGAGTGAAAATTTGGAAGAGCAGCAAAAAGAAGTTTTCACTAGGCTTGATTGTCACAACCTTCACCAGAGAAAAGTTACATTTTACATCTCTCTACGAAGCCTTCCATGTCACTGATTTCATCTAAAAGCTCAGATTAGGTAATGGAAGGGTAAAGTAAAGCTTTGATGTTTAGATTTTAGGTCTAGTTGCTACAACCACAGTAAATTGGTTCTTCAATTGAAAAAGGTGAAGACAGACAATGGATTCATCCCTGAATAAGATGCCTAAACTTGAAAGAAACTGATATAAATGTACTTTGGCTTGTCAAAGTAAGCCATATAAGGTAGATGGGCTATAGAAATGTGGGACTTGCCACACATCAGCAATCAGAGAAGCACTCTAATCAAGACTGCACTTTAAACTTTTATCTTGGAAGGCAACAAAAAGTGTGGCCTGTATCTGATTGGAGAGAACAGTCCTCGATTTCACAGTGTCCTAAAACTTCATTCAAGGTTCTTTTGGAAAGGATAAAGTAAAGTGGCATGCAGTAATTGCCTTGACATACTTCAGGGAAAAATCAATAATGAATATGAGTGAAGGGTCAAGGAAGAAATAGATCCACTTCTGGGCTAACCTAGGGGGCTTAAATCAAACTAACTAGAATTTGATAAACAGTCAAGTCTCTCTCCTCTCTGTTTTCAAATGAACTTTGTTAATTGTACTCCTCCTGAATGGGAAATGCTAATTATGTTCCCTTTACATCTCCAAGCATAATGTAGGCAGGCACTTTTCAAGCTTACCCATGCACTTAGTTCTCCAAAAGCACTGAAATCTTGACCTTTAATATTCCTACTGAATCTCCCCTGAGTGGTGATGAACAGTCACAGCCAGTTTTGTGCTGGATTCTTTATGTTCGCTACAGACTAGACTGAAACTAAAACCCCTTAATTCCCTCCAAACTCAAGTCGAGGGGGTTCTCCAAGGACGCTTGTTAAAATTCTCTCACCAAACTTACAGACAGGCTGGTGAAGTGTCTCCTCCCTTTTGGATACTGTTTGTTGCCGCCCAAGGTAATACAACCTTAGGGCAGAAATAGACTTTTGAAGATCAAAACATCTGAGCTTCAAGCAGAAAAGATGAAGTCAGAGGGTTTGAATTTAAAAAGGAAATTGCCAAGGAAAAGTCCCCTCAATTACCCTAGCAAGGGTTGAAGTTCTGGCCTCATCCAAGGCAAAGGGAGCCTTGTCACAGTGCCAGGATGGCCACCCAAAGGCTCCATTCCAGCTTCTACTCAAGTAAGCTAATACTGCATCATCATATACTTGTGTCTAAATATTTTTCAGCAAAAGCACACTTCAAAAGAAGCTTGTTTTTCCTACGGTGTCCCCTCTTTCCATGGTTATGAAGAAGAAGGAGGTATCTGTTGTTTTCTTTAAACAAACAAACAAAGAGCAAAAGAATAAAGTCAAGAAATTACATTTTTCCTTCACAATCTTTTAGGCTAAGGATGGAAATTGCACATAAACCGATATCATTGATCGGAAACTGGTTCAAAGCCGTAACTCGACAGAAGTTCAGTGCACATAAACTGTCTTCAAAATGGCTGAAACTGATTTAAGATAAACCTGGATGGATGTAGTATCAGACTTAACTGATTTAGGTTCAATTGGTTTACTGAACTTCTGTTCCAGATCCCCTCCAGATTCAAGTTAGCTCACACTGCCCTAGCATCCCAGGATGCTTTGTACCTCCCATGCAAACCCACCTTGCAGGGTGGGCAGGCTAGCCTTGGTCCAAGCTATCTGCTCCAGCAGAGCCGGGAGGCATGGTCTAGTGCCACCTGGCTTCTGGTCTGGGCCACTGCAGGCATGTGGCTACATTTCCAGAATCCAAAGTCAATGTCTGTTCACTTGTATAACAGGGAGCCGAGTTTCAGCCCCACTATGCTCACCTTCCCAGATAAGCCAGACCCAGACGTCCAGTGGCAAGAGTCTTTGCCACAGACATGGGCCCTTTAAAGCTGGCATTTCTCAATCCAGCAGCAGAGGGAAAGTGGAATTCCAGAAGACCCTGGGAGTTTGGGGCCGCTGGGAGGAGGAAAAGCTGTAAGGTACTAGAGAGGGGTACTTTTCCCCCTGGAAAGGGGAAAAAACAGGTGACTTACCTGGCACCAGCACAGAGGTTCTGGCAGGCCATCTGAGAGGGAGAAAAAAATATTTGCAGCTGCTGGGAGAAGGATGTTTCATTCGTTGCTGCTGCTGCCAACTGCTATGATCTGGTAGGACTGCTGCTCTGCAAAGAAAGAAAGTCAGAAACAGAGAGAGTATAAGTGAGAGCCATAAGAGGCCAATAATTAGCCCAACAGAGGGCAGTTAGAGTCCTGTGAACATAAAGTCAAGGAGACAGGAGAACATGACCTCAGTCCTAACTGGGTCAGAGACTGAAATCAGTAGAGCTGCCATGGCAAGGCTAGAAGGTGTTACTAAGAGCAAAGCCCTTGGAGTGAAGGACTTGGGAGCAGGGGGCACCAGCCCTACAGGTGGACTGATTGATTTAGGAGTGGACTGTTTGGAGTGAAGGCAGGGAGTCTGAATACCTCGGGGAAACAGATGATCACCCTGGGGAGAAGTTAATGAAGATAAAGTGAAGAAGCCAAAGTGGCTATATGTTTAAGTTAACTACCGGGTGACTACTTGAGAGATAAGAGAGCCCGGCATTAACTGACAGTTTATGGGAATGATGACTTGGCATGCTCAGGACTGTTTCCTTTAGTCTATGATTTGCGTTGACCTTATGTTTATGATTTGGATGAATCAAACCTGAATAGAAACAGTCCCAGGTCAGGATCTAAAGAGTAGACATGGAGAGGTGAGTGGATCTAACCCCTCACCATTGAACTGTGATTACTGAAAGTGTCATCTGGGTGAGTGATGGACCAGGGTGCAGGGGAGGAGGAACCCTGAACAAGATACACCAGAAGGCAGGTGAGAAGTCAGTGAATAGTACAGCATAAACCCTGAGAAGAGAATACCTAAGAGGAATTTTTCCCAGGGTGCACTTTCCCTTAATCTCCAATAATCCCATCAAGGTATGGCAGGAAAGAAATCAAATGACAAGGGAGTGTTGATCCTAAGTGGGAAATTACCCACAGGCCAAATAGCACCCTGTCACAACTTGCTTACTGGTTCAATCTACGCAGTTGAGACTAACCTGCAAAGATTGAATCGATTCAGCCTTGGGCTTTTTGACCGTCTGTACTTAGCCTTACTGAGCAAACTCCTGCACTCCTGGTCCATGAACATTATTACAGACAAAAAGTTTGGGGGAACCCTCATTAAGTACTGGAAGAACCTCACTGACTATAAGTAAAAAGTGAAATCGGATTTCCCAAGCTTCAAGGCTCATGCATCCCTTCTTTTTCAAAATACAGAGCCAGTATACACTTTGCAGCTCGGGCATAGACAGCATTTGTTCCTCTATTCTTCCAAAATGATTACTATATAGTCATCACATGTAAGTGTTTATTGAATTTGTGACTTTTATGCAGAGAGATTCAGGACCTTAAATAAGAACAAAGGCGGCAAAAATGAAGGGTAGAAGAGAAGAAAGTCAAATTGTTCAAAGAATGCAAGCAGTAAATCATTATTGTAATTCATGGTCTTTATAAAACACTGTAATCTTGCTGTGCTTTTTTGTACCCTATTAGCACCATCTAAGGGAAGAAAATGGGAATCTTTTAAAGGCTGTAAACAATAGTGAAATATTTTCACTGAATTTTAGATGAACCACAAATTCAACTCCAATAGAGCACCGAGAAAGATCAGTATATTCTTAGCTCTACCTAACCTCATGCATAGAAAAAGGCAGTGAGATTACACATAGTAGTAAAATATTTCAGGGAATTATAATGCAACTTCCTAGACTTGTACACATAAATTAAATTGTCACACACAAAGAAAATAAACCAAATTGAGAGAGAGAAAGGTAACCGAGAGCAAGCCCAGGATTTACGTAAAGGAAAATGAAATTAATCAAGAATTAATTCAGAATAGCAGAAGATTAATTTTAGTTTATTTGCATCGTGCTCACTTTTTAATGTTTAAATATTTAGTGGGTTTTCTCATTAAGTCTAAGAAATGAAAGGACTGCGCTCACTCACTGATTTTAGTTTCAAGTAGATATGATACAGGATGTGGTAGTTTAATAATAGTCCAAAATTATTGGTTTTGCTTTGTAATTTTGCATAAGAGAATGTACAGACCATCCTTTTCTTAATGGTTTCTTAATGGCGTTAACCAATCCTGAGTGTCTAAAAGGAAGAGGCTGGAACCATCACAATAACAAAATAACTGGAACGCTGACACAAAGTCACACAAAGATGGTAGAGGTACATGAAGCATCAACTGATCACTGACAAGCAGAGGACCTTCACCTACTGTTCTGAAAGTCAATGGCTTGACTCAAGATTCCATACAGAAGAGGCCAGAAGAAAAGATTTTCACCATATGGATCCCTAGTGGGATAATCACGCTGAATAATGACCTCAGACTGTGGAATGCTAGGCCGCGTATAGACAAAATGAGGGGCATGTGTACATGACACTTGAAAGAGGGTTACATGCTTTTGCACCGCTTTAATGGTGTTGGTGTTTGTACACGTGAGCGGCATATTGTGCAGTAATTCCAGCTGCTGTAGCAAATTTAGCAGTGTGATATGCCTTAAATGACTTGAGGCACAGCAAACTAAAACTCCTCCAAGGAGTTTCTACAGCCGTGGAGCGAAGCACTGGGCTCTATGCAGCTCAGGGGCTCTGCAGGAAGCCCATGCAGGCAGCCTGGCAGCAGCCCAGGAAGACAGGCTCCACCCAAAAAAAGCAGCGAGCCTGATCTTTTTTCTTTCCCTGGAGCCTGCCTGCCTGAGCTGCACAGGGACCTGGTGCTTCCCTTAGCGGCAGTGGTGCCTCCCAGGGCTCCTCCGAGCTGGGTGGCTGCAAGTGGGGGCCGCTGCTACTGAGGAGGGAAGCACCAGCCCCCTCCTCTCTGCCCCCCAACCAGGAACTGCTCCACCTGCCAGCAGCTCACCCTCCCCTCCCCGCCACTGGAAAGGCAGGTAAGTTTGGGCGTGTGCATGACACAGGGGTTTAAAGGGCCCTATATTGAAGCGGTATTTTTTAAAACTCCCTGCTTCAATTTAGGGCCCCCATTTTGTCTACACACACCTCTATACACTTAAAAAAAAGTGGAAGTCTCACCCAAAAAATCATAAAATATTATGATTCAGAGTCTTAGTCAGGCTAATAATGTTGTAGTGCAACCTGACATTACCCATTAAATTATTATTGATTTCATTTCAAAGAAAGAAATGCTGCTCAGTCAATTATTCACTTTAGGACCATTTTCACAATTACCAGGTAGTTCCATTTTGTTTGTTTCTTCATACACTTTGCACTATACTGTCTCTTTCCTTTGCTGCTTATATTCCTGTTTATGTGCTCTAATACCCTTTTTTATTTCTTTAATTTTATAATTTATCAAGCAATTATAATTGATAATAAAAATCTCCCATGAAAAATAACTTTAACAATGGATATAAAAGTAATTTATTAAACAGTACAAGCATCTGCAAAAGGAAAAGGTGCCAAGCACATTGAGGGCAACTGATATAAAGGTGCAGTGAAGTGTTTGTGTGTGTGTATATATTATAGCACCATCATGAGGAACAAGCTATTAATAATGGTTCCTCATTCTAAGTGGGAAAGGTATAATCAGAGCAAATAGCTAGAAGCTGAAGTTAGACAAATTCAGGCTAGAAATAAGGTATGCATTTGTAACAGGGTGGGTAATTAACAACTGGAATTTGTACCAATAAGTTGGGGTAGATTTTCCATTATGGCAAATTTTAAAGCAAAACTAGATATTTTTATTAAAGCTAAGTTTTTCATCCTTTTGAATCCCATGGTCCATTTCCTCACAGTTTCCTCACACTGCCCACAGCCCAACTCTTTCCTCTAGTCCCTTAAACATCCTAGAGCCCACCCCCACTTGCTGTCCTGCAGCCAAATTTCTCCTAGGCCTACGCACAGCCCCTCAGCTGAACTCTCTTGTGTTATCCTTGGTAGACATGTGGCAGTCACCCATGCTAATAAACACTGCAACCCAGAAGACCTAGATGTGCAGCTGAGGTGCTGAACTCACGGCAGCTCTGTGGCTTCCAGTTCAGGACACAGTGCACATGGGGCAGAGCAGCAACTCAAGAGACACATCCTGATGAAACAGGAACATTAAACTTCCATCACGTCCATCGCATGACCCAACTTGAGGAACCCTCCATGGCTGACAAATGCTATTTTAAGAGACATTCTCTGATTAAAATAAGAATTAATTCAGGCAAATATTACAACCCCAATGGTCCCTCCTGACCATATAATACATAAAAGGACATGATAGGGACTTCAAGATTTAAATTCCAAGGATCCTTCTTATAGCTCTGCCAAGTAAGTCTAGTCCCTCTTATCTAATGCTGATTAACTAATTGGCCAAATTCCCTTTCTTTCTCTATTTGCTAACAATCCACAACCAGAAAGCAATTTTCAAAAACTGATCACCTATTTCATGATTTACTAAATAGGTTCCATGGCTCTGTGACATGTTTATGCACCATTCACGCTGAATATCCAATATCGAAGTTGATTTGAGACATAGCTTAACTGCTGCTTTTCCATTTCCTGAATCAGTGTAAGTAGATTTTCGGTGTAAATACCCACAATGAAAAAGGTGAAGTTTGTTTTCTCTAACAGTTCTGCAACATTTAAGAACTATTTCAGCAAATGCTCCAACCCATAAACTTAGCCCATAAAATATTAAAAACAACAAATAAAAGAGCACATATGTTAATTCAGTTGGAATTAATTTGTTTTGTAGTGTACTTTTACTAATAGGTTAGATAACAGATTTGCATGGGATGGCTTGGATAGGAAAGATCCTCTCTCAGGCAGGGAACTGGACAAAATGGCCTCTGGAGATCCCTTCTAGCCCTACATTTTTATGATTTCTATGATTAATTTAGAAAGAAACTAGTAACTTTGGATGTGTTTTGTTAGTATTTGTTCAGCACAAAACTGCTGGTCAATTGAAATAATTTTGAGATTTGAAATACATTTTGAGCCCCTAAACAGTAAAAGAAAAAAGTCTAGAAGCTTTCACAACTAGGCAAATGGAAGCGTTTTACCATGTTATTCATATGTTCTATTCAACCAGCCTGCAACTTCAAATAGAGTAATCACCTTCATTCTTTGCTCAAGGACATTAAAGATAAGTACAAATGTTCAAAAACCCTGTGGCAAAACCACTCTATTGCACCTTAAAGCACTATAAGTTAGAGTGGGAGTGAACCAAACACATTTTCCATTCGGTGCAGGGGACCCTGCTTGCACTGGCTGAGGCCGTTGGGTAGGGGGTGCTCTCACACACCTCTCAGCATGCCCCACAGGCTCCCCAGGCTGCCACAGACTCCTGAACGGAGTCAAACAGGCAAGCCACCCCTACTTGGCTTCTGGGCATGGGCCACCACATCCCCAACCTACTGCTGCATCACCAGAGACCCTCGCCATGCCCAATCCTAGGCTTCAGGATGACCCCCAGGGCAAGTGTGAATGCCTGCAGGGGTGTAGCCTCTGGCTTCTTTACTTTTCATTCCATCCAGGAAGAGCACACACCAACTCCCAACACTTCCTGAGCCTGACGAAGGGTTTTTGAACTCAAAAGCTTGCTTAATAACTATTCTCCAACTATTTGGGTTGGTCTAATAAAAGATATCAAATTCACCTAAGGAACCCTGTCCTGCTATCATGACTAGCATTTGCCTTTGTATTCTGGCCTGCCCACCCCCCACCATGGTGTCCCACTGCCCACACCCAAGCAGGGATCCCAGGAACTGTGACAAGCCCTGCTGATCACCCTGTGCGACTCTCACTTGAAGCTGTGGGACATTCACTCACCTCGACTTGATGCTGCAGCAGCTAACTATGGCATGCATCCTCATGCCCACAAGCCACTGGCTGGCCATCCCACACATGCCCACCCACTGCACCCCAAGCATACTAGACTAGGCCAATGACTTTCATGTGGCCAGTGAGGATGAAGCCACCCAGCACTCCATGAATACCAGGGTGCTCTGGCGCTACCTCTAAACCACCGAGTGCCAGTTCTGGGCCTGCACCACCAACTAGTGGGATCGGATCATCCTGGGTACCTGGGACAACAATCAGTGAGTCCAGAACTTCCTCTAGCTGAGGCTAGAGTGCCACCCTACAAGCGAGATGATCAGGGTGCTGCAAAGCGCCACGAGATGCCAGTGGAGTGTGAACTACCTTGACACATGATGTGATCTGGTACAGACATTCAATAAAGCGGTCTAACCTAAAGCACTTTAGCCGGGTACCTCATCTATCCATGGTTAACTTAGAGTAGGATCCACCATTTTTAAAGCACTCTATGTGCTGCAAACATCTGTTTGGTTATGGCTGTAGAGGGCTTTCTTCGCACTCACCACATGATAAGGGTAACATCTGTACTTAGCCTGGCTGTAGAGCTTTTTTTTCGTACACATGTGAAAGCAAACAGAAAAAACAAATGGCACATTCAAAAGAGTCAAAGCAAAACAGAAATGGGAAGTCTGAGCCAGTTCACTCAAGATCATCTGCTAGGACAGTTTCTGCCTGACCCTGCAGCAAAGAGAGCAGTAACAAAGTCAGTACAAAATGTTTGGCTTTTTTTTTTTTTTTAAGCTTGTGTCTTGCCAAAATGCCTCCAACCCATGTGAAGGAAGAAAATAGTGATGACAAGGGAAGAAAGTGTGGAAGTTTAGAGCTTTACTGCTAGCCTATGATCATTACCTGGTCATGAGCATAAGTTCACCCTAGGCCAGCAGTCCTTAATGACAAAGTTACTGGAACCAACTGCTTTGTGACACTGATACAAATGGAAAGCAATCTTAGCCCAGCTTCTAGCAAAGGCCTTTATCAGAACCAGAACTTCCATTGGCCACTTTGGCAGAAAGGCTGATGAATTAACTATCTTTTCACTCTCTGTGACAGTCAGATGTTGTCCTTCTCTGACAGCGTGGTCATCCCCACACACAGCTCCTCCTCCTTCGCTGCCCAGAGGGACACTTGCACTACTTAGGCTACGCTTGTTTTGATGCCTAAAGTGAAGACTCCTGTCCCTTGGCAGATAGCTGTATGCAAAACATACTTTTTTACAGTCTATTTTCTATAGGAATCCCTGCAGCAAATGTCAGACACCTGTAGTTATCGTGCTGAATCATACATTCTTTTCATCTTTCTTCTAAAGCAACGTCTTAACCAACTGCAAGCCTTCCAAGACCTTATTGTATCCTCCCTTCTTAGGGCTACTTTCAGGATGTGAAGAACTGGCTAGACAATGTTTACCACAACACTTACTATTAACAAAGTAAAGCACAGCTAAAGAGGCCAATGCATGCGCCTGCTGTCTTGCCCTGAAATAATTGGCTCATTAACTTTAACCATTACCAACTAAGTTACAATTATCAAAGACATATACAAGAATAGGGGTTGGGAGTAGCTTTGTTTCCTTACAATTACAGACAAGCCAATTATTCTTTTTGTATAATGTAACCGGTTTAACACACTTTGACAGTACTGAGAAGATAGAATTTGTTATACACAGAGGCAAACAGACCAGAGCAGTCAGAAAAAGCATTTAAAGGACCTACAAGCACAGTGGAACAAGGAAAAGCAATAAGCTAAGATTTAAATTTCATTGGTATCAATATAATAGAGGTCATTACTAGAGTTTGTACCTGTCCACACTGTTGTGTACTATATATGATGGATGATAGACTATAATCTAACCTAAAGTACACATTACACTTCCTTTGGGATGGAGCCTTTGCTTTCATATCCATCTTCAGATTACTTTGGAGACAGCTGCTGCTATAAAAATAATAAGCCATAATAAGAATAACGTGTCATGTTGGTGGTTATATCATAGCTTGATCCTGTACAATGAACTGCTTTGAAGGTGTTATTTGCAATGAAAAAAATTAACAAGTAGCTCCTCCAGCCTAGGCCACAATGAACTTTGGGAAATATTTTAAATGCATAGAAATTAACTGTGATCATCCCTCTTTAAGATTTGCATTCTGTTTGAAGGCAGAGTGCTCCGATTGCACAGTAACTTTGCTGCTTTAGGATACGTATAGACATTACATTCACATTGACCAACTAGGGTTAGGTTGATCTGAATGCTGATCTGTGCAGATATTTGGGGGGTTTAAATAAGGCCAAAAATGGCAGGCCTGATCCAAGTTAGTTCACCTGAGTAACACACATCCAGAGCACAGCACAGAGCTGCGAAAGCCCAGCCACTTACCCCAGCCTTGGGGCTGCACCCTTCCTATTCTCTACCACCCTAATCAGATCCATAGCACATAGAACAGGAAAAATTGTACTGGCAGGACATCTCTCTGAGTAACAATGCACAACAGGATTGGAAAACTGAAATATACACCAAAAAAAACAAACCCAATGAAAACATCTCAGGATACAGTTGCTCCACTTGCAAAGACCTCGTGCAAGGCTTTCCATTGTAGTGATTGCTAGAATTCCCCGAGTGATGGGCCCCCAGAATACCTCTAGGTTGTGTTTTTAAATCTGAAGTAATGAAAAACAAGAGGAGAAGGTATGGGATGTGCTAGGGATGGGTTACTGTACAGCTATTCCAGCCTATGACCCCAAATATTTTTCTCTCTCCTTTTATAGATTTTTAAATCAATGGATAGGTGCCCAGCCTATGCTCTATCTTCCCCCTAGGGGTGCCACTCTAGACTGTGGAAGGTCAGGTAGTCTCCCCAAACCAACTCAAGTCATATACTCAGATTTTATGCAAGTCCTGTAAGCTTCTCGCTTAGAGAGAATATATCCTATCTTTGAGAATATATAAGGGTTTTTAAAACAGTACTTGGAAGATATGGCTATACAATTTCAAATCCTATTATTTGTTGACAGGATTTATGAAAGTCCCTCCCACACATTGCTTTGAAAATGAGGCACCTTATTTCACCCCCCACTTCCTCAGGCATAAATGATATGGTCTTTGCTATGCATCTGCACATGCTGTTGTTGCCCTTAATTGCAACTCTATACTATTTAGACACATGGGGAGAAAATTCTGCCATTGCTTCACATTATTTTTAAGTCCCTCCCATTTGTTTCATTTTATACTCTACTTTCTCTACACCATTATATTCATGCTCCAAGCATGATTCATGAGAGCAGCTACATGCTGTGTTGCAAACAAGGTGTCACAGCTATAGAGCTAGGTCTTAGACCCCTTTAGTTCTTCTTGAGTGCACCCCCTCACGTAACACGCCTGGCTTCCTGCACCTCACAGAGGTAAAATGATTCAATACAACCAGTTTTAGACTAAATCTCAGCGCTGCAACTTAATCATGCTAATAAAAACAGTTGTACCTACTTTGGGCTCCTGCAAGGGCTTCTCTTCAGAATTTCATGGCAGGGCATATACATTTGCAGACACAAACACTGTCTTCAAAATACAGCATTGTTTATTGATTCTTGAAGGCAAAAAGCACACAGAGAAGAGAGAGAAGCAATAAAAGACCTCTCCCATGGAGACTATCCTTTCACCTTTCGTGGCTCCCCTCAGCCTTGCTAACTCCATCTCTGACAAGGAGATGCAAACTGGCCAGCTGCAGCGAGCTCCCTGTATCTACACATTTCAACCTGATTTCACTCACATGCACAGAGTCGTTTCTGGCCCTCTACTCAACCCCTAACTCATTTTCTAGGACATTTAAGGTTTGAGTTCCTATTTTATCCTAACTTCAGGGCTAGGAAGAAAAAAAGAACCATAGTAAACTATTCTAACCCAGATGGAGTCAGACAGGGGTAATTCTTCTCCTTGCCACTGTTTCGTTCCTAGGGATTTCTTCCTTTAGAGACAATTACCTTTGTTTTAACTTGTGGTATTTCCAGCCAGATAACTTGAGGGATGCACACCATTTAAACATTTGTCATATTATATGTTAAGAATCATGAACCAAAAAGATGACAAAGCCAGAAGGGAAATACAGAACACCCGAGCGAGGGACTAACGTAAGATGGATGGGGTGAGGAGGGGAATGCAACTAGGTTACAGAAAATACAATGTTAGCCAACTAAGCCAGGGGGAGGCAGGAGTGGGGGAAGAGGGGGGTTGTGATGCTGAGAGAGAAAGAAGACAGATGCACACAAACCCATACGATGGTCTGCAATGATGGAGGGAGTAGGTCGGAGAAAGTTTCTCAGTCTATATAGAGTCCCATTGCGGGGGTCCTCTTCAGGTGGAGTGGAGTGGTCTGTCATTGAAGGGTCCTTTTGGAGTCCATCAGGTGCAGAGGGGCATTCAGGCGGTCCCCTCTGCATCCAGTCCAGCGGCGGGGGGGC
>NW_005842107.1:1919661-1921743 GCF_000455745.1 Alligator sinensis
GAGGGGCATTCGGGCGGCCCCCTCTCCATCCAGTCCAGCGGCGGTCGGTCTGGCCGAGTTAGTGTACTGGCAGCAGCCCATGATACGTTCGACATAGATGTCACGGGACCAATGGATGGTGTCAGACACGATGAGGCAGCGCATCTGCTTGGCATAGCGTAATGTAGTAACGATACATTACACGAGTCCATTACCCTCCACACAAAGGCCCAGGCTCTCCAGACAATCCTTAAGCAAGTATGCTTTGCCTGAACCAGGGCTAAAGTGGGACTTCCTTGTTTCATATAGTAGCACTAGTCAAGAATTTTTAGCACATAAATGGGGACAAGCACTTCTCCAAAAATTGCATTAAGGCCTTGTACCTTCTAAGGTTATTAGGAGGAGCAAGAATAGTATTGCAGAAAAATCCAGTCAGGAATTGGATGGCAGGCATCATGTACATCATGGGGGCCAACCTTCTTAGCAAGCATGCCACAAAGTAGCTCCACACCCTCCCCAGTTACCACACCAATCCCTTTCCTTTACCCAACCAGCTTCTTTGCTTTTTGTGGTCTGCTCTGGGCTCCCTGACCAAGCTGCTGCTCTGCTTTCTTGTGCTCCTTGCCCGACCTGAGCCTCTGCTATCTGTTCCCATCCCTATCTGCCATTTTGCTGCCTGTTCCCTCCCCCAATCTGCCACATGCTGTGCACAGAGACTGTCCATGCCTTTTCTGGCTCCTGTGCTGCAGGTTGGCCACCCACAAGATACAGAGTCCCTCTTCCAAGAAGGTTAAAGCTCAAATGTTAGCAGGAGCCAGCAGGTGGATACAGCAGCCTGGGGGAGCACAAAGAATCAGTAAAACAATAGAAACAAGGAGTGGTCCCAGCCTCTGCATTGACACGATCTACACAAAACGCAAGTCAAAACTCTCCAGTCTTATACCCGGGTGGTCACTTGCATTGGCATAAATAACTATACATAGAAATGATGGCTACATAGAAGCAGAAGAGACTTCCATTGACCATCTAAGCTACCTCTCCTCTAAGGAGGATAAAGTATACCTAGACTATTCCTGACAAATATTTATCTAACAAGTTCTTAAAAACCTCTGAAGGAGGGGACTCTGCAATCAAACCACCTTACATAGCCTTTTCCAGGTTTTTGTAATGTTTCCCTTAAATCTACTTTGCTACAAATTAAATAATTTTCTTCTTTTCCTATCACTAGTGGACATAGAGTTCAGGTTAGGGATGGAAAAGTTAAATGGCTGAATGATAAGTATACTTATACCATTAATGTATTACAGTTAGCTTTTAGTGCCGGACACAGTCTGAGGAGGGGGAGGAAGGGAAGTGGCACGGTGCCCTAGGAAGGCGGCTAGTCATAGCATGCGGCTCTGCCTCTGCCTCCCTCTCCCTGCAGCCTACTGCTGACTTGGGAGGCAGGAAGGGAGGAGGAGAGGAAGGGAGACTAGTCTCAGCATGCATGTCTACCTCTGCCTCCCTCTCCCTGCAGTGTGCCATAGGATACAGGTAGAATGGTTGAGAAAAAAAGTCATGCTAGGGGTGCTTGGCTCTACTTCGTGGGAAGTTTTGCAGGGAATCTTGAGGGAGGGAGGGGCCACTGGGGACCTGCCCCACATGCGTATAGGGCAGCATGGAGCACTCACATGCACACACACATGCGGGTGCTAGGTATGTGCTACCAGCAAGGATCCGGGTTTTCCATTTCCCATGGAAAAACAAAGAAAAACAGATTCCCTCTTTTTAATCAGAGAAAAAACAGATTTCCCTTTTTAGCAGAGAAATCCACGGATTCTCTGCTTTTGCAAAGAGCTCTTGCAGGCTGGCACAGCTCCAGCCTGTAAGAACTGATTGCAGAAAGGACAGGAAACTCCCAGCCCTACCTGGAGGGGGAGGGAGAGGGGGAGGACGGGGCCTGAGCCTCTGAGTCAGCCAAGGCTAGGCTCAGGCTCAGACTCACCCTTCGCCCCTGAATCCTAGAGGTAAGTGGGGCTTGGGGGCTGAGGGAGAGGGGTGTGCTGAGGGAGAGGGGTTGGGGGGAGGTTCACATGCGGCAGCCACTGCCACTTACCTGTGGGG
>NW_005842107.1:1922766-1927546 GCF_000455745.1 Alligator sinensis
CCTCCTCTTGAAGACCCCCAGGGTAGGGGAGAGCACCACCTCCCTTGGGAGCCCGTTCCAGACCTTGGCCACTCTAACTGTGAAGAAGTTCTTCCTAATGTCCAGTCTAAATCTGCTCTCTGCTAGCTTGTGGCCATTATTTCTTGTAACCCCTGGGGGCGCCTTGGTGAATAAATACTCACCAATTCCCTTCTGTGCCCCCGTGATGAACTTATAGGCAGCCACAAGGTTGCCTCTCAACCTTCTCTTCCGTCATTACATGCAAGCTGTCCTTTTCACCCCCCGGCCAGGCAGCACATATGTGGCCCACACACTGTGGTTGCCATGCACTGCCACTGCCGTGCCTTGAGCCACTTGCCCACAAAGTCATGCAGGTGGCCATGGGATGGTAGCACAGGGTGCAGTGGCAAAGTTGTGGTGGCGGCATCCATGTGTGAACCCCGTCAGGCCGGCCGGCCGGCCCCAGTAGCACCCCTGCCCTCACACCCTGGCCCTGCTCCTGGGAGTGGACATAGAGGCTCCTAGGAGCAGGGGCTCCCCACCTTCTTGATCTACCTCCCCAGCCCCTTCCTTTTCCCTGCCCTACCCCGACCCTTCCCCCCACACACACTTACCTCCTGGGGTGGGTGTCAGTGTCTGTGCCTGTGTGTCTGTATCTGTGGGTCTCGGGGGCCATTGTGAGGGGCATCAGGAGGGCTGTTGAGGCTGTGGTGAGGAGTGCGGGGCACCAGCAACACTGTGGGAGGCTGTGGGGGGCCTTTAATTTTTATCACAGATTTTGGGGTTTTAATCAGAGAATTTGCAATTTTGAATCAGAGAAAACCAGGATCCCTGGTTATCAGTTAACCATTTAAACTCCTCTAATGATATCAGTGAAATGGGTAATTATTTAAACAATACTTACATGTCTAGTTCAGGTGTTCTTCATCCTCCCTTAAAAACAAAATTTTGTGTGTTGAAAACTTATCATGGGCCCTTCCCTCTAAGTATTTTCTTTTCTAGACTGAGAAAACCCAGTTCCCTTCATCCATTCTTCATGTTTTCCCAAGCTTATGATTTTTGTTGTTATCCTGTAGGCTCTCTCTCATTTATCTGTGTCATTCTTAAAATGTGATGCCCAAGATACAGTGCTTCTGTTGAGTCTGATCAGCACCAAATAGAGTAGAATAACTGCCCTTGGTGTCTTGCATCCAACCCCTGTTTATATATTCCAGAAGGACATTTGCCTTTTGAAACATCGCAATGTTGACTCGCATGTAGTCTGCAATCTACTATAGGCCCCCAGGATCCTTTTTTGTACTCCTGCTGCCTAAGCAATTACTCCCCACTTAGTATTTATGCATTTAATTTCTCCTTTCTAAGTAAGTTACTTCAGACTTGTCTCTGTTGAATTTAATCTTGTTGATTTTGGACCATTTCTTTACATTGGTAAAGAGATCATTTCTAATTCTAAGCCAGTCCTGCAGTCTTCATGCAGTCTCTCTCAGCTTGCAGTCATCTACACATTTCAGCGGCCAAGGTGTTCACAAAAATACTGATTAGAACTATGTCAAGAATAGGCCTTAGAATAGTCCTGATACATTCTCTCAGTCTGACACACACCACTGATAGCTATTCTTTGAACACAGTTTTTCAGTCAATTGAGAAAACACCTTTTGCTGATTTCATCTACACATCTTCTTAGTTTGTTTATGAAGAGGCCATATGAGACTTTGTCAATAGCCTTACTAAAGTCAAGATACAGCATATGTACTACTCCCCCCCACCCCCTTGTCCTCTGGACAAGTTACTCTTGCAATGGAGCAAATTAGATTGGTTTGACACAATTTGGTCTAGACAAATCAATGTTGGATGCTTACACATAAATTTAGTAAAATGCAAGACAGTGGAGTCTCAAGTCCCAGCTGACTATGTGGAGTAGGTATAAAAAAAATAAAATAAAAAAAAAAAAAATACTTTTTCCAGTGTGAGAGTTGTGAAGAAAAGGGGTCATTTTCCTGCTCATCTGTCAATAGTGGCATCATCTTTCCTATAGTTTTCAGATTTAGTTTACAAAATACGTTGTGCCCTTTTATTACAGAACTCACTCTACCTTCTATGAAGTCCCAAACCACCATCACCTTCTCCTCTTGGTTCTACTGTTGCCTTTAAGAGACTTGTTAAAAAGAACAGAAGTTCTACCTAATTGGTTCCCCAATGAACAATGGCTTCCATGGCTAAGACACAGAGAAACTGTTACGAAAAAACTCTCTCACCCTCTTTTCATGAATTCCAGTCCCAGGGGTCACCAAGACCTGTCCAAGCATTGGTTTAGCAATTTTCTTCATTCCCTGTTAGCAGTAAAAGGCTTCCTAAGCAGCCACTTGCAATCTGTGTCATGCAAGTCCCAAACCATTTGACATGACCAATTGTATTTTACATCAGCATAGACAGCAAGGCCACATGAAGCTGGTCGAAGAGGATTTCCTCACTGAGCTGTCAGACTGACACATTGCAGAGCAAACAATGACACAAAGGAGTGTGCGCAGTACAAGTAACAGCGTGATTTGAGGACCTTTATAGGCTTGGAAATATTTCCTGAAAAATATTTGACAGCTGGTACATTTGCTGCATTTCAAAGGTGGGAAAGCTGCTCTCCAGGAGTGTTTTTACAAGCCCCAGAAATACAAGGCCTCCATGTCAGAAGCTGATTTAATAGTATCCATAGAAAGCATGAGACCCTTCAACATAAGGGGTCTCATTGGAAATTTCCCTCACCCCAACTTAATGGGCAAATCTAGTCATGAGATGCCCTGACTACAGCCAAATATATCACTGGGATAGGGCTGCTAACTCTGAGTGAAGCTATTCCAGGATTTTTTTTTTCCAACATATTATAGGTGTGTGTAGATGAAAGGGTGGCCCTAAATTGAAGCAGTGGGGTTTTAAACCCACCGCTTCAATTTAGGGGGACACCCCCACCCCGTGTCGTGCACACACCCTGGACTTACCTCCACCCTCAGAGGACTTTTAGTTTGCTGTGCTCCAAGTCATTCAAGGGGCATTACGCTGCCGAATTTGCTACAGTGGCTGGAATTAATGTGCATTACGCTGCCAAGGGAAAGACAAACGCAATAAGATGACACTATTATGTTTTAACAATCAATAAACTTGTGTATGAATTATGTGCATTCATTATATTAATTTATTTTCTTAAAATATCCTCTTAAAATCTCCCGGGTTGCTTTCAATAGTCACTACAAGATTGATGCCGATTCCGGTAGACTCCCAGGAGGAATGGCAACTCTACGCCGGGATTAGGCAAATTAAAAAAGTCACCCAGATTTGTGTGGTGGTTGCACTACAGGGTTACAGAGCCCATCCAGGTGCTCAATGCAAATGTTTAGGTGTGTTTTTCCCCAACATCTCAAGCACCCAATGAGATGGGACCCTGAGGGCAGTGGCATAGCACAGACACCGCTGCAGATTGTTTGTCAGCTTTGAATGCGATCCTTCTCTGCTTGTGTTATCAGTCCAGATCGATCAATCCTGTATAGTTTATGCTGTACCATTTCTGATACACTAATTCAGTTAGCAGTCAATCAACTGCTCTCTCCCTATTGGGTTAAAAATCTCAAAGGCTTCCTACTTACTGACAGGAAGGAAGGGAAGAAAAGTTCACAAAATCATATAATCTGATTTGTTTAAACACATGCTTTTCCTCCAATGTTGTTCGGTTTCATTCTCTCATGTGAGCAGACTTGGGTGTGAACACCAGCCATTGTGTTTTTCCATCACCGCAAATTGTTCCAACTACATTTCAATGGCAGTTGTATTCCTTGAAATTTAAACAATTTCCTTGACAAATCATGCTTTCGTTTTTACGCTGTCCTTCTGTAATACCTTTCAGCCTACTGGGCTGCTCCTGTTCCACTGAAGACAATGAAGGTTTTATTTTTTACTTCAGTGGATAAAGTATCAAGCCCCTAACATCTTCAACCCCTTCTTATCCCAGCTGGCCTTCTCTGATTTCATCTTTCAGGCCTTCTCTGATTTTCTGCTGGCTCACATACATTTCATATTCAAAGGCTTTGGAGTTTATTAATCACAGGGCTGATGCTCAGCTGGTGTATATCAACTGATTTCAACTATTTGATACTCTACTACTACTACTTTAAGGTACACTTCCAGTTTTGCAACTAACCTTTTCCTCCCCAATAACCTGAGGGTATGCTTAGTGTTTCATGAGGTGAACACTCAATTTGCAGTGAATGCACAGCAGAAATCTGGGTGTGAGTTGATAGTCAAGAGCAGATTTAAACTAATATTGAAATTAGAGTCACTAAAAGTTGGGTTGCCCTTAGGAAGATGAATCCTACCTAACTATTCTTTCCTCCAATATACATGTTCTTAGAGGTCAGCTTTATCTTTCTGTGAATTCACCAAGCCTTATAATCACTCCTTGGTAGATACATCTACTTCCCTTTGCTTATCTTCTTCCTAAGAAAGAAGGCTACCCAAACAGTGGTGGCCTGATTACAATCACCTGCCTACAGAACCACTGCTGGATGAACTTCCTCTACCTTACTGATGCGTCTGCGCCTCACCTAATTTTTTGACCTACCCCAAGGAGACCTGTCTTAAACCACCCTGACAGAGTTTTGCCTTTACAGTATTCACTCAGACATGAATCAAACCCTTTATGATTTCTTCATTCCTTTCCGACTCTTGTGGAACACCAAGCTGGCAGGAAACTATTCCATGTACCAGAAACAAGATCTTTGCATCTTCATTGCCTGCT
>NW_005842107.1:1927577-1974393 GCF_000455745.1 Alligator sinensis
CATGGGTTTATTACTGTTCAGCATGTGAAAAAGCCTGAGGGCAACTTGATGTACATCAGCAAGAAAATGAGAGCAGAAGGCTATACACATTGAACACTGGCATACTGAGAACAGCACTGGATTACATACTCTCAAAGGGGAAAAAAACCACTTGGTTTGAGAGGACCGGCAATTTCAGAATAAAGGACTATAAAAAGGAGTAAAAGAAAAAAAAATACCTACTCCAAGCACAGCGCACACCACTAGATAAAGGTATCTTATACTTTGACAGATCAGCAATTGTCTCTTTCTTAATATAAATTTGGCAAGGATCTATTTTTCCCTTATCTGGTTAAAATGATTAAAGTAGAGGCTTGACAGTGATTCAAAAAAATTCAAAACAGCTTCATTCTGTTTTTGAAGTAAACTGAAAAAAAATAGTAGCCCAGATTTTTAGAATGCTACTCATTTGTAGGGAAGGGTAACTTGATGGGTAACTAAAGGGTGAATTTCATGGGGTGTCTAATGGGTGTTTACACTGAAGCATACTGATACCCAATGCAACTTCAAACTAGCTAGCTTGATAGCTGGTAGCAGTCGACTTATAGCAGCATGGTAAATTAGCTGAGAATAAACTAAATTGCTAGAAGTACTGAAGCTAAATAGGTTAAAGCTAGTTCATCTTTCTTTATAAACTATATATTTTGACTGCAATGCAGATACAGCCTAAGACTTGTAAAAATGCTGAACTCTGCACGTCAGAGACCCCAACTCCTTTCAGTTGTTTTTTAAAATGGAAACTTTCCGGCCCAGCTGGATGCTTAATTGCTTGTTGCACTTCTGTAGAGATCTAGTGACAGCATGTGAAACTTTACACATAGTATGAAGTCTAAGACATATAAGTCTTTGTGGATTGTACCAGATACGGATGAAGCTGCTTGACAAAGATGGTGAAGCAAGCTCAACAGGAGCCAACAATGAAGCCAATTCATGTCTTCCCACTGGTAAAGAAATGTCAGGACCTTGATGTGGAAAACAACTGCAAGATCCTACTGTGTTGGATCTGGTTGTTCTTTTTCAGTGGACATCTCAGTAGAAGTTCCTGTAAGTATAACAGTAGAAGCAGTCCAGCTTATTCAGGATGCTAAACATACAATAGATCTCGCTTCAGAATCAGCACCAAATGCTGTCCAGTGGATTCATCGAGTGCAGGTCATTGCCCCATGGAAGAATTTTGCAAGGGGCCTCTGATCAGTACTAGACACTCTTCCAGAATCGTTCCGAGACCCCAGGAGACAGTTCTCTCAGACTTCTGTATCAATGCCCTGGTCTACTTTCATGTCTTCTCTACTGCTGTCTCACATCTTTTATGGTTTCTTACAGAGCTACAAGACAGCTATGTGCTCCCATTATGTACTGTACAACTTTGACCACAATTACAATACACAGCAGGTAAATGATCATTAATGATGGATCCACCGTCATCTATTATGGCACAGCATCGGTTCCGTTCAGCCTTCAGCAATTCTCCTCAGTTTGCCCTGTCTATATATTGACAGCATCACCCAATGATTTCAGAGTCTCTCAGCTGAACGATGAAACTTTCCTGGCTATGTGTTTCTCTGCCTGTAAGATGTCCCCACTAAAAGGTTATTTGTCTTCATGTAAAGTACAGCCACAGAAATGTTTCCCCAGAGAAGAGATTCCTATTTATTTTTTCCAAACCTACCTCTTTCACTCGCATCCTGCAGGCTTGACTCTTTTTCCAATGTGAAGTAGTGTAAATATGGAGTAATTCCACTGAGGCTAATCGAGTTTCATCAGCACACAACTGATGTACCACAGATCAGATCTGGCCCAGCATTTCTAATGGAAATGCAGGTATAGTTATAAACCAGTACAATTGATTCAGTGCTCCCAATCCTGCTGTTCGGTTTCAGCTCCCCAAGTTACACCACCTTAGTAATCACATTACACAGTTAGCAAATGTCCTAATTTATTGTGGAGTCTATTGCTGCACACAGCATCTCTTCAGCATGGAGTAGAAGTGTCTCTACATGTTATCTTGCATTATCACATTTTGTTATTAACAATGAGCTGTATCAAAAAAAAAAAAAAAAAAAATCAAACTCAAGAAAGAAATCACTGACATATACAAACCATGAGGCAGACAGAGAAAGAGGAGACAATTCTGTAAATGCCTGTCTCCTGAGGACAGGATGAAAATATTGTACCAAAATGCTCTGAAGAGATCAGCGAGTTTTAAATCTCTCTGAGGGCACAGAGGACAGAGATACCTCATGCACAAAAGTTTCTGCAAACTAGATATAGATGCCATCCGAGTTTTGAATTGAAAAAAGCTCAATGGATGAATGTGGTACATGAGCCAGGCAAGCACCACTGGGCAACTGGAGCAGCATTCTACAAAGAGCAACCACAATTACCGTGCTATCCCCTCTGCTCGGAGTGCGAAAACCCTTGAGTCATAATGTGAGAGAGATGAGAAGAGCTAACCCAAGCTAGATAGGAATGGTGAGACCTAGTTTTTGTCCCTACGTAAGTATTCAAATTCAGAGAGCTACTCAGTGATATCATGCAGGAAAGGAATCACTCACGCTGCAGCAAGACACAGGCTACATATCATGAACTGGGTGATAATGAAGAAATAGCCCAGCATGTGTGTATGCCTGATAATGCTATATGGCATACTGTGCAAATTACTAATGCCAAGCCAGTTCTTTAGGCCAGGATCATCTTTTGCCTTGACAACCTATCCCTTCGCCATCCATTTCATCTCCTTTTTTGCGACTTCTGCCATCATTGTGCCAGCCTCATATCCACATCAAACTCAAGCTCCTTTTCTCTTGCTTTTAGTACTCTGCCCAACCTGTCTCCCACCTACCCATTTGCAATTGTGTCCTTTTGCTCTCCTCCAGTCATATCTTGTTTCTTTTGTGCCCTTTTCCAGACCTCTCTTCTATACCTTCCCCACATGCGGCCCGTAATACTAAAAAGGCCCTCTGTGACCCAGGCACATCATTCTTTCCAGCCTTCCCTCCAAAACTGTCCTTAAAAATCTCTTCTGCCAGCAGGCGCAGAAATCCAAGTCTTCCCTTGAAGAAAGAGTTTGGAGCTGTTTCATTGTCTGCAGACAGAACTGTGTGGGTTCCTACCACTTGAGGAGCTGGCCCCAAACCTCCAGCTTATCTTCCTCCTGAGTAAATAGCATGAAAAATTAATACTAACAAAATACTGTGGAATTAACATAATGCAGGCTGCTCTTGATTGCTTTCTGGTGCTCCATCCTTGTATTTGTAAGCTCTCTAGACTGAATACATTTTAGTAATGCGTGTGGCATACTGTTGGTTGCAAACATGTCATAATAAAATAATAAATGCATTTCTAAAAGACATGTTGATAACTGCTGTTATTATACTTGCTTAAATCACAGGCTTTAACAATCCAAAAGAAGCTCGCACTAAACCTCAAGTAGATACAAGGGAAATCAAATGAATGAAACCTGTTCACTCAGACCCTTAAAATAAAACAACTCATTGAAGGCAGGAAACACAGAGTTAAAACTAAGGTCATTTTATTGACCTCCCATATTCCTAATGCATGGCTAGGTACAGTGCATATTTCACCAATTCTACCATTGTCTATATGTATTGCAACAAAGAAATCTCCAGCCATCCGCATGTGAATACACCTGGCGTGTCAAAAACTCCTGCAATAGTTAGGTAGTAAGAAACAGATCATCTCTGCCTGAACTCCAAAACTTCCCCACCATTTGCCTGCTTAGCCAATCTTCTTTTAACATGACTTCCACGTAGAACTGGATTTTGTATTTGGAGGAGTACACAGCAGTATTAGCATAGTAATACAATAAATTAAAAAGAAGTCTGCCACTGGTACCTATCTCTGTATCATTAAGGACACAAATTGGATTGACCAGCTCACATTGGTCCCTTCAGGATAAATCACTTTCAGAACAAGAGGAAACTCTTTTTCTGTTAAGCACATTTACTTAAAAGGTCTCTTAACAAAGAAAAAAGCAAGCAATTTAATTTCAAAGTATTTGTCATACTATAATGAGAAGAGCCTTCTTTGCTTGTACAGTACCTTTGCCTTTGTGCCCAACCAAAGACATGTTCCTTTTTCTTTTGACTAGCAGGGTAACCATTGTATGGGGCCATCCCAGTTCTCTTTGGCAAGACGTATCTCATGCAACTTCAGGCAATGCAGGAGTTCAGGGAATTAGGCAAAGGGAACATCCAGCCTTCCTATTAAGTCAAAGTCTCTAAGAGCTCAGAGGCAGACGTGACCAGAACGCATTTTATTCCTTCCCTGGGAATGCACAGTTCTGTGCACAGCAAATCGCACCGTTTCCCAGTTGTGTTTCAAAGTTTATCCTCATTCTAATTTAATTAATCAGAGCTGTATTACACCAGGCAGCCACATACGTAGCAAAAGGAGGTAGCCCTAACGGCCTTTTTATGTTAATGCTCCTTAAAAAAAAAAAAAACTAACAACAACAGAAAATGCCTTTTAAGAGCAATTTTTGTTTTTTCCCCTCCTCACAAATATTACTTTCCACTTCTAAATCATACTATGTCATCTGGATGAACACCTTATCACTAGCCAACAGGGGGAATTCAGCATTTGTATTTATATTTGCATTTATATGGCATTTTCATACGCTGTATCTCAAACCACTGACAGAGCAATGAATCACAGACCTGTAGAATAGCGACTACATACATCATGGCATCCGTCATGCCACTCAGCAGCAGCATCTTACAGCCTGTCCAGCTGGGAACAGTCTGGGTGCTAATTAATCTTTCCTGTATTCATTCACAGATAAGAGATTTTGCCCCCAAAAACTGGCTGTTCCTTACCTCTTTAACGTGAGCCTTGAGAGATGCAGCATCTTAAAGAACTCATTGGGAAAGCCAGATGGGAACATGACTATAACTTTTCATCCAAAGGATGGCAGCAGTCAGCAATGCAGTGCCCTCAGTGGGTACCATCTGTGGTGGAGGCTAACCATGAAAGACAGTACACTGTTTCAGTTCTGGCAACATTTTCTTTTACTTGGGTCCATAGGTTTTTCTTCCCTATGGTTTATTAACCTACTAATGAAGTGAACACCTAGAAAGCATTTGATAGGCAGTGGGGTCTTTGTGAACAACATACATACAACACTGGGATATTAAAAGCCCACTAAATACATTCCAGGGAAATCAGATCATCTTGTTCAGATCCCCACACGGATCTCAGTAGGCCCTAAAGCTCAGTGCATTCAGACCCAAAGCTCAGACCATTTGGAAAACTTGGATCAGAATCTCATTTTGGTTTCTGAACATATGGAAAGCCCAGGCGCAATCAGATGGGTCTAATTTCTGATCAAATGTAATATACTTAGTTGTCTGACCACTGTCCTACGTCAAGAATGATGCATAGACTACCTCGGTGTGAGCATGAGGCATACTATATCTCTGGGGAAAGTTAAGCACAGAGATACCACAGCCATCAGCGTACCTGTTCGGGGTGCCCAGCACGCGCTTCCCTACTGCAGTTAGTACCCCTTCGGGGTAACTAGTGTTCCCAAGTTGCCAGCAGGGAACAAATACTGAGAGCAGTAGGACCATATTTGTGAACAACCATTTATATGGGGGTTGGAAGGAAAGGGAATGGCATCTGGTGCTTGAATTTCCTGACTCTCGTAAAAAGGTGGTCACTGCCCAGCATGAAATAGTCACCTTCCCAATTCCTACCCAGCCCTTTCTTTTTACACCACTTATAATATTGGCAAATTCATCTGCACTGCAAGACCTCCAAGGCACTCAGATTAATCACTCTCATTAGCAGTTCATTTTTAAGATTTACCATCATTTATAGATGGCAGTTTCACTTTAAGATGAGCCTCCCATAAAAGTTAAGGAAAAAAACGTGGCATAAATGCTAGGCCCAATGACCCAGGAAGAAACGATCACTCTGCCAAAAGCAGAGCAATGAAAAAGGAAACTCCAAAAGGAAGAGCTGATGACAAAGGGAGAGCAAAGTTGTCACAAACAAGTGAAGTGACCTGAACAGAAAGGGCCTGCAGACAGCTACACGGGGTCTCAGCACTCCCGGTAGGGAGCAGCGGCTCGAGTCAGTCACACCACAGTTAGCGTGCCAGATAAAATGTTTGTAACAATTTGAAGCCCAGCAAACCCTGCAGGTTCCAACTGTGCTCTCAGTTATATCCATGAGGGTCAGGAATCATGTCACTGGAGACCAGAGGTCGAAACCAGAGTCAATGAGACGAGAATCAGCCCACCAGCTTGCAGTGCGGAAAATGAGACGTTTCCATTAAGAACTACTTGGAGACGTAGGTGAAAATGTCTATAAAGTTCCACACAACTATAAGGGTGAAACAACTCACTTATAATTCACAGGGTTTGGTTTGGATCCCCTCCTACCATCCTGTAAGAGGCTAGCAGTAGGCAGCTGCCGTGGTCTTGTGGAATCCCAGGCTACAAGCGCACCCTTTGCAATCATACCGTGCACAAGAATGCAAGAAGGCATATTTGGGTGCAGACAGAAACGCAGCTCCTAAAAAAGGCACTTTCCATGCTTCTCTCTCCATCCTCTGCTCAGGGACCAGATGCTATCTGGTTCTTTATTTCTTCTTGGATATTATTCACTATGCATCTGCACATTGATCTTAAATACCTTTCCTGGACCTAAAATGACTGAGAATATAAACTTACAATAGTCTTGGGAACAGAGAGTTTTCCTGAGTGGTATAAAACGTGCAACAGGATTTAGGCTGGAAACACTTGGTTGCACCTATTCACAAAATGGCAGTGGTAGGTTTTCCAGACCTAGTGTCTCTCAACATGTTCTTCAAACTCGCTTTGTTTTCTAGAAAGACGTGCTTTTCTGTCAGCCTTGCAAACTGATTCTCAGACAGTCTGACAGTCCAGCCTATGTTGTCACCATTCTGTTCAGGTATAAATTATGTTCACAGTTATCTTCATATTATACTCTGGCTGATATCTGGGAAATCCTATTACCTCAAATGAATTTGTACTAGGGTAACTGTTTGTCCTATGAAGGAAAGCTCCTAAACAATTCTGTTAATTATAGACAAGACAGAATAGATTCTAGCTCATTTCTAGCTGCATTTGCCTCTGTAGTGCTAGCAGCAGGAAAATGCAATAAAAACATGTCACTGAAGTGAGATATGACACTGAATGTGTACAGGGGCAGTTCAGCAAGACAGTCCAATTTTCACATACGTATTTTTCAGAACAGAACCTCATTTTAAGGAAATTAATGACAGTGAAGACAGTTGCAGGAATGTGTGAAAAAAGTTATCACAACTCCCCAGCATCTCTACTTTTGTTCAAGGAAAAAAGAGAGAGTACAGAATATAAGACACGGGTTTTCAACTTAGCTCTTTGTCTGCTGCCTGCCGTTTTCTCCTTTCACCACCAGAATTTTCTTTAAAAATAAGAATCACGATTTAGGTCTTAGCAGGTGTGTCTACACATGCACATTAATACACATTAGCCCAGGGGGTTTCCAACCTTTTTTGGTTGGGGTACTCCCCGCAGCTAGTCAAGAAACAGGGAGTCTCCTGGCGGCCCGTCGACATGTGGGGTGGGGGGGATTTCCTGCGCGGCGCATGCTGGCAAAACCAGAAGTGCCACCAGCTTCTCCGCACTGCTGCTGCTGCATACCCCCTGGAGCCTTCCAAAGTACCCCCGGGGTATGCATAGCCCTGGTTGAAAACCCCTGCATTAGCCTATGTTAATGCACATTAAAACATCACAAAAAGTGCACTCTCTCTAATACACATTAAAGTAAGTTAATGTGTCTTTTTCTAGTACCTCACAATGGAGGTGCTAAATTTAATGCACATTAGCAAAAGTGCATTAATGAACATGTAGATATGCCAAGTATTTACTAAACTCTAACGCTAGGCGGAGGCTTGTTTTGCCTCCCATGAAGGGTACAAGCTTACCTTGTTTTGTGCATGTTGAGTAAATGGCAAAATCACCCCTGACCTTCCTTGTCACAAGCTGCTCAGTTTGTACCTAAATTAAACACCCTTGTCAGTCCACAGTGGGTCAGACTATTCTTTAGAACAGACATTTTCAGCTACTCTGTACTTTTGCGCGTTTGGAAAAAATATTGTATATTCAATTGATACCATCAAAAATTAGACACTGCAGTTGAAAAAACAATCTGGCCTGCCAGCTCGGGCTCTTTTTGAGAATGCTCTAAATTTCCGTCTTTACTTTTTGCCAATTAGAATTAATTCCATTAGATTCACAGCCTCGAAATCCCAAGTTCCCAGACATGTCAGCTTGTGGCTCAGTTCTGAGACGGAGGCAGTTCCTCAAGAAACCCCAGCCTGACACAATCAAATAAGCCTTGTCAAAGTCCAGCTAATCAAAAACCCTACACTTAATCACATCAGCTCTTTCAGTTTAAACCAGACAGAAGTACATGTGGGGATTCTTATAAAGTTTAATACAACCTTGTATTCAAATGACCTGTATCACAGCTTCTTCCTCAATTTTATACTCATCTCTGCAAGTACACCACCAATTAAAAATGGTGCTATAATTTGACATATTAAGTTCTAAGAAATTATGTATATTTTGTAAGTTATTTGGATGTAGATTAATGCCTTGAGTTAAAAAATTAAATGCAATTTAGGGACTATTTAGACAGCAGAATAATGGAATAAATAGAGCAAGGGATCTGTGTCTGTTAGTGGTACTGGCTCACTCTAACATTGGGCTGATAACTAACTTTTGAAGATATCTACTATACAAGACCAATAAATACTTACTTTCTGTGAAGAACTTTCTTGACTTACCAGGTGATAAACTAGACCTATTAATAAAATGCATATCAACTAACAATGAAGATTTCCAAGCAAACTATTCCTGCACTTAAAATTATGGTTGTACTTATACACTTTGCTGGATGAGAGCCTAACTACCAAGTAATATAGTAAATTGTTAAACTTTATTAGTAAACTAATCAGCCTGATACACTTATTCTAAGAAGCAAGAACACAAAATGGTATCAAGGCCAAATCACTACCTAGTTTTCTACATCATGCATTTTTTGACACAACTTTAGTATGACATCATTCAAACTAATTCTGTCCCAAAACATTACAGAGAGAGTAGAGGTAATGTTAAAATACTAACTTCTGTCATTCTGACTTTAGGAGGTATACGTAAAGTGAAATACATTTTCAGCTATTCTGAAAAGCAAGATCTTGCTCATGTGAACAAGTGCTGTAGATGGGAATAATTTACTTCCACAACTGTTGTAACTGTATGCAGGGATGGAGGGTGCAACAAATTAAATATGTAGAGTGATATGGAAGAAGAGTAGACTATTTGGAGTAAATGGGGCAAGTTCCTTCATGCTATCAGTTTTCAAAAATATTTTTTTTTGAGTAAATTCTAAAATGAATGGAGAGATGCTGATTTTTTTTGTCAGTTGTGACAACTACCATTACTAATCATATATGCTATAAAAGGGGAATTTTACAAAAAGAAAAGGACTCTTTCTCTGTTCCTATTTAGTGCAAATACATGTCCATGCACTTTCTGCATTTCCACTTCAATATAGGCCTTAGAGTCCTTGTGAGCAAATAGCAGAAATAATGTTTTATTGCTGGATGTGGCGATACATAGCACTTTAACACTACTTCTTAATAGTCTGGTTTAGCCAGGCAACAAAAGACCCAAACAGTAACCAACCACAAGCTCTGAAAGAAATGGTCCTAGGATTTATACAATATCTAATGGGAAAGATAGTTTAAAAATACCAGGCTATTTTCAATTTATTCTAACCTTCAAAGCTTTCAGACCTTCAAAGAGACTTTCCACTTCTTAGGATTATTATTTAAACCAAACAGTATTAAATAATACTAAATCAGCTCATTTGTAAAGAAAATAATTAAAGTCATGGCAGGTCTAAGAGGAGAAAGATGAGTGATCTGACCTTTTAATTAAAAGATTAACACTAGCCAGCAACAACAATGTAAAAATCACAAAAGAAAAGTGACCTTTTTAATGCCTTCACTAAGAATAGAAATAGGGACACATCAGCAATAAAATCTGTCCATCAAATTATAACTTAAAGAGCTGCTCATCTAAAGGAATAGTGATAACAACAGAACTGGGTCGCTGAGACATATACAATATTTATATGGAATACATATTTCACTCGGTACTTGAAGAAAATGAACTATTCTCTCAAAGGACCCCATAAGAGGTCATCCAGTCATATCTTCCTAGTATATATCTTAAAATCTATTAAAAAAAAAAAAACAGCTATAACACAGATGCACCTTGCAACAGTGAATCCCTGCCACAGCTATTACAAAACTAATTAACCAAAGTATTTAAATTTATACTGGACAAGTGAAGAGGGAAAGGGATGGTTAACAATGGAAGTGAAAGATTTACATTCCAGCCTGTAAAAGAAAGGGCCTCTCAGGTCCAGTTTAATGTTGGCCCGCCCACCTGTTTCTGGGGTAACCACTTGCCTCTCTCGCCTGCCATGCTTGATGGAAAATGATTAAGATATTACCCAGGTGGCAGGCTGCACATTTTCTGCCCCGATGCCAGAGGACATTATCTGCAGCTCCAAAACCTTCCCTACAGTGCAGCCCATGCCTCACTGATGGCATCTAAACTCTTAACGTCTCTGGCCCCACACTGGGCCCCATAACACTCTGGTCTGGACCCCAACTAGATCCCTTCCCAGCAGGCAGCCTACTCTTCCCTCTTCTGGGCTGCCAAGCTACCTGAACTCTTCCCCATCTCTGGTGTGCCACCCTCATCAGGACCTTTAACCACACAGGCCCTGGCCTCACCTACACGGCCAGTCATAACCCCAGGCCCCCAGCTCTGGGTGTCCCTCGCAGTGGGCCCCTGGCCCTTTTGACCCTTCTGGTCCTGGCCCCAGCATTGACCAGTTGAGGGTGCCTCAAGTCAGGCTTCTGAGCAACTAGCCCACACTCTCTGACAAGAGCCTGCCTTCTTGGGCCCTACTATGGGGTTACCCACCTGCTTGTGGAGACTGGGGTTATTAAGGTGCCCTGACCCACCTTTTACCAGAGTGGTAACTGGCCTGGCATTTCTGGGGGCTCCCATACCACCAGGGGTCCCACCAGGCCACCCATCCCCAGCAGGGTGCAGTTTTAGGTCATGCCCAGGACCAAGAGCCTCCAAGCCACCCCCATAAGCTCTTGCCCTTACCTCCAAGTATTCCTGCTGCAGTTCAGCCAGGTCATGCTTCCACTTGGGCTGGCAGCAGCAAACTGCAGCCTTTATATACCTAGTTCCCAAAATGGCTGCTGCCATCAGGCGCCTCCTGGCTGCCTGACTCAGCCCTTAAAGTAGCAGGCACCCAAAGGCCTTTCTTGCCTAGTTATTAGAATATGGCCCGTTTTGCACACTCCTATTTGGATTCAGATTCAGCCTGAATTGGGGGCAGTGATTCAATTTGTTGATTTGGATCACTGTCTCATAGAGCTGTGCAAAGCTTTGGTCCCCAATTCAATTTGGTGGAGATTTGGCCTAATTCAGTGGCTGAATCTCTTAATCCAAACCAAATCAGGAGACCCATTAATCTTTCTGCATTGAATCAGAACCCTCTGAATCAATGCGGAGAGATTCAGAAAGATTTGGCGATTTGGACACAGACAGTTTTAAAGCACTTCTGGTCCCCTTCCGGGTTCACTGGGGAGTGCGCTGGAGGGCCCTCTGGTGCCCCCCTGCCTCAGCACTGGTGCCTCCTGGGTCAGGGGGGACACCCGGGGTCCCCCCCTTAGCCAATCACCAAGCTAGGAGGGCACAGCAGGGGGCCCCGCACACTCTGCAGTGGACCCAGAGGTACTTCCGGTCCACTTCTAGGTCCATTGCCAAGCACATGGGAGACGCACCCAATCCATGGCCCCCTGGTTCAGGGATTGGCTGTGGAGGGACCCTGGGTTCCCACCCAGACGCAGAGGCATGAGTCACCAAGCCAAAGAATGGAGGTGAGGGGGGGGTCCCCCCATGCGCTCCCCGGCAGACCTGGAAGTCCACTTCTAGGTCCACTGCCAAATATGCTGGGGACCCCCCCACATCTCATGGGATGCTCCATCTGCCCCACCATGTCTGCATTCACGAGCTGCCTCGTACCTTGTGGTATGTGGAAAAAAAACCTTTAAAGCGGTTTCTGTCTGGATCATCAAATCTTTCTGAATCTCTCCAGATCGATGTGGAAGGTTCCGATTCAATTCAGAGAGGTTAAAGGGTCTCCCGATTCAATTCAGATTTGGAGATTCAGTCACCAAATCAAATTGAATCTCTGCCAAACAGCCCTACTAGTTATTCACCATGACTATAAAAATGTATGAATAAAAACAAGTGTCGTGAAGAGCAGACAATGGTGATATGGACTTCGAAAGTAAAGAGCTTCTTTGAGACAAATATAAAACTTATGGCATTCTAAAGTAGAGCTGTATCAGGGTTTATTTATTTTTAACCAAAGAAATTGACTTAGGGTAGCTCCAGGCTAGTTTAAGCATCCACACACATTCTACTTCTCTGGCATGCTGTCTAGCTATGTAGGGACTTTGTAGGTTTTCACCTTCTTGGATATTAACTTTTTATGGGAATGCAGAGGAGCCAACTGTATTCTGTTGAATTGTCCCTTCATCAAAACCATTAAAGAAGAAAACAATAGTCTGGCCTATATCTGTATTTATTCCAGATGCCTTGTCTCTTCACTCAGGCTTTAGGATCTTGACAAGGGGGTACCTAACTAAAATCAGGAAATGTCCGTACATGCAGGTGTGTTGCTACAGTGGTGCCAGGTTACTTGGGGACTAGCATCCCAGAGCTGTGCAGCAAAGTCTCTCTGCTATGGGCAGTTTGCCCAGCTCTCACCCACCATGTCTTGATCTTAGTTGCTATACCGAGTGTAGGTGGCTGTCCTTACTATAACGACTAACTGGATTGTGGTCCTGGCCTTATGGGCCAATTGCATGGCTCTATACCTCCCCTACACCATGCCCATGCCTCACAGATGGCATTCTTATGGGTGTTCTACCACTTACTGACGTAGCCCATCTCTGGGCCTTCAACCCCTCAGCCCCACTCTAGGCCTTGGACTTCTTCTCTCTGCACAGGCCCTTCCTGGGCTGCCAGACCCCTCAATCTTCCTTTCAAACCCACTCAGGTTGCCAAGCCCTTTGGTCTCTCCTCTGGTCCCTCAGACCCCTTGGTCTTGAACAAACACTCCCTAGGCTACCAGGCCCCTTGGTATCTCTTCCAGAACCTCTCCGGGTTGTCAGCCCCTTTTGGTGCCTTGTCCTGGAGCTTTTTTAGTTCTCTACTTCTCCAGCTGCTCTCCAGGCCCTCGGACCCATCTAGTCCTCCACTCCATTCCTGGCTCCTTGCTGGGCCACTGGACCCTTCTGGTCCCACTCTGCTCACTGGGCCTCACTATATTTCTCAGGCCCCTTTGCTGTGCCTCACTCTCCAGCTCCACAGAGCCATCTGGTCCTGCACTCTACTTCTTGTCCCCTCACTGGGCTTCACTCTATTCCCCAGCCCCTTTCTGGGCCTCTAAATCTATGGCATTGAGGCTGCCCTGCCACAGGCAGCCCCACCATGCTAACCAGCCCCAGTAGGGCGTAGTTTCAGTGTAGATCTTACCCAGGACCAGTCTTCAGGCCTTCTTGATCTTACTTGTCCCTCTTTGGGCTCCCCCTAGATGTCCTACGCCTCTCCTGAGCTGCTAATCACTGGGGCCCCTGACCCTGGCTCCATCTCCCATCCAAATCCTTTATCTCTGGCCTCCAGATCAATCTTGGACCACTTTTTCTTGATCCTTCCTCCTCACATGGCCTAGCACCAGCTATCGTCATCCTGGGCTACACGCCTCTTGACCCCTTCCTCTCAGCTGTGGCCACACAAGAACCTTGGCCTGTCCTAGGCCCTGGCCCCATCTCAGGCCAGTCGAGAACTCCAGGCTGTCCCAGCTCTGACAGTCTCTGCCATGGTCTATTTCACTCTTCAGCCCCTCCTGGGCCCTGGCCCAGACAGGCCAATTGAGACTCCCAGGATCAATCCTCCAGCTGTCAGCCCTCTTGTCTATGTGGGTCCATTCTCTTAGGCCCCTCCATATATCACTTCCTCTCTCTGGGCTCACCCAGAGTCCTCCATAAGTCTTCCCTAATGCAGTCCCTTCCTTCTCTGGGGCTCATTTGGACCCCTCAATAGGCCCCCACACACTGACCCACTCACTGGTTTCACCCAGACCCTTCACTAGGTCTCCCAAACACTCAGCCCCTCTCTCAGAGCTCACCTGGCCCCTTAATAGGCCTACAGATTCTCAGCCCCTTACCCAGGGCCATCCTGGCCTCTCAATAAGCCCCTGTGCACTCAGCTGCTCTCTCTCTGGGCTCATCCAGGCGCTTAACAGGCCTCAGACACTCAGCCCCCTTCTCAGGGCTCTGGACGCCCACACTGGCTTCCCCAGGAACTTCCTACATCCCCTTAGTTCCTACCCAAATCTCCAGATATTATCTTTGCTGGCACTCAGGAGCAAAAGCCTTCCTGCTCGGTGATGCTACTTTGCCAGCTCCTAAAATGTTACTGCAGCCCTACTCTCAGGGCTTATACCCTATCTAAACCCAGCCCTCCTTCAAGCACCCAGCCCTCAAGTGAGTCAATCAGGTGACTCACTTGATCAGGCCTATCCTCACCTGCCAGCCCCCTGGGGCTCTGCAATTAGTCTTGACCCTCACTTGCTGGTGGCTCAGCAGGCTGCCTAATCTCAGCAAGTACACTGCCACGCTACCCACTAACACTTCTTACAAAAATTGCTTGAAATGCAAGAGTGTGGTAACATTTTTTACATACTAGTGGTGAGGTAAATTTCCATACCCTTCCTCCATTTAAGCCACACTCCTTTTAACTAACACATTCAGTCTAATATGTGGACTATGTCTTAATGCCTCTATGATTGAGTTCAAGACTGAAAATTCTGCCAGAATCTTCTTGTCACCTACACAGTTCTGTCTGAAGCCTAATTTATACTTCTCTTATTTTCTCTGATAATCCCTGGCCCTTTGGCAAAGATCAAGTATAGTATCAGTTTAATAGCCAAGATAGCTTCTCCCATGAGACTATGTCCTAACATTTGAACAGAGAATGACTCAATTGTTTCATATCTTTTCCATCACCCTCAATTAATACCCATGTCAATCATGGGCCTCTTATGAATACGATAGAACTTTTCTGATCTTCTTTTATTTCCCGCACACCTATTTTTCAGTACTTTTAATCATCTAGTACAAACATTTTCTTACAAAGATATTCAGGGAAATAGCCTGGTTGTAATACTATTCATTGTGTACACATGTATGTTCAGAATACCTATAAGCATGGGTAGTCTATAGCTGTCACCCACACACAACTTGCATTGTACTAATGCAATTTAAAATCAAATAAAAGAACCTCAGGAAAAAATATATAATTTTATTTGATTTCATTTAGCTCAAAAGGCTGGAACATTTATGCTTTCTTTGTTGCCTATCCCAGGCAGGCAGTAACATAAATGGAGACTGTACAGCACCCTCATAGCAAAAGAAATCAGTGAAAGCTGCGCTTACTAAGTTCTACTGGATCTGACCCTCAGAGCCTGATTCATGTTTCACAGACACAGTAACACAATTTAATAAAACCTGATTCATCAACATCATGCACCTGTGCAGATGGTCACACCTGTGCATGGTTAAAAATACCTCCAGATCATTTTACACCTACTCTGTAAAAGTTTGGATGACTCCACAGAGCACTACGCATGTCTGCTTTCATGGATTTACTCCCAATTTAGGCTTGTATACATGAATTCAGAGTTAAGCACTCTGTTCCCTGCCCATTTGACTATTGCAGTTATAATGAAATCACTTCCATATCCCATTTTGCTCTTTAAGACTAATTTCCAATACAACATTTATGTCACGAGCATCTGACATAAGATGCCAATTGTTGACAGTGACGAATGTAGAGAAGTCATTGTAATTTTTTCAAGGTTTCTGCAGACTGACATGCCGTCAAGGGTAATCATGAAAAAGAAAGAAAATAGATTTATCTCCCCTGTCCCTAGTGGGCCAGACTCATCTACCTAACCCTGAAGTCAAAAAAAAGAAATTGTATGCACTTTCCCACATTTGCTTCCCCTCCTCACAACCCCTAAAGGCTGCACAGTCTCAAATGTAAGATAATCTGTAGATCAATGAGGGCGGATGTAAAACTCTTACTAAGCCATGTTTTCCCAGTTGGGGGTAAATTCACTTGCCTGTATGTAAAACTTCCTAATTAGAAATGTCAAGTCTCCGTTAAAGCAGTAAGAAATTGAGGTTGAGCTTTACATAAAGTTAACTTGTATGTAACTAGGTCTTGTCTGCTCAGTCACACAAAGCATGCTTGTCAACAAGATCTTCATCATTTGGTTTAACTTTTAGGGTTGTGATTACTGTATAACATACCAGTATTTGTTAAATTTATGCTCCGAGAGGCACCTCTTGTCTTTTGAAGTGTTGGGTTTTCACTATACCAGTAGCAACCTGAGGCCCTACCTTTAAAGGGGCTGTAAAGAACATTGTGGACACCGACACATGTGCAGGCCCCTACTCTAATTTATGGTGCTTTACATAATAAAGCGCCATGAGTTAGAGCACTCCCCACTCCCCAACCCAACAGACATTCGCTTGCCTGCAGTAACCCAATAACCCAAGATGCCTGACTATAGCTGAGGAGCCCCTCCTCTCCTCCTGGCCCATCACCCCTCCCAGCTCTTGGGCTGTCAGCTGGGAGGGAGTGGGGTGAGGAAGCAAGCTGCAAACTGGGGCTTGCCTAACCTAATCTGGTGGGTAGGGGTGGGGCTGTGGTGGGCTCTGATCCACCCACCCCCCACTCCAGTTCAGACCAGGCAAACCCCAGCCCATAGCTCACTCCCCCTCTCCCCTCCCCCCTCCCTCCCTGCTGACAGCCCCAGGGCAGGGCTGGGTTGCATCAGCCAAGCTCCTATTGCACCACAATTTAACCTTAGGGAACACAAGTTCCCTAAGGCACTCTAAATTGGAGCGCCTTCATCTGATTCTTCATTTGATAAGAGTTAATTTGTCATGTGATCAGCCACTTTTAAAAGCACCCTGCAGCTGTGCACACACGTCATGGCACAACTGTAGAGCATTTTCAGGGGGGCAATCGTGCAACAAACAACTTCTGCCTGCACCCTTAGATGTAAACTTAAGCTCCCTGGTGTTGGGTTTCAGCAGGCCAGCCCTAAAAGCACTCCTTCCCCAGTGTACTGCTTCTGTCCACACAAGGGATCCCTTCAAGTGAGAGACATTTTTTCTGTTCATTTATGTGCACCAGGGGGCTTGAGTCCTTACACAGAATCCATTGTATGTGATGTTACTTCACTATACCTGAAGCCTTTATCCAGGCAGGGAAGGAATTGTGGAAAACATGCAAGAACTAATAGCATCAATTGCATTCGACTTACTAGGAGCATGGGTAGCCTTCTGGAGGAAGCGATAACATAGACATGAGTCTCTGCAAGTCGCTAAGTGGAATGCAAGCAGAAATGTAAAGCACTGGATGGCTTCCAACATCTATCAGTGATTGATTGGCCCTGCCGTCTCATCCTCTCTGTGTTTGCCAACTATTTTATCCTAGCTCTGCTTTAGAACTTGGTTACATTAATTACATAGATGCACACGCTACAGCTGTCTAGGGACCCTGTGCAGCAAAAAGTCCATCTTTTGTGAGCTACAGCTGCTCCAGGCACCAGAAGTAACTACAACCATGAATGGATGGTAACCAAGGATCCAAGCTGTAGTCTGCATTTAATCTAAGGTCCAGACTTCAGGCATTGGCACAGACTCTTAGACTTGCATAAAATATTAAATATCACCCCGCACAGTGAAATTTAGTCCCAAAGTATGTGTATTACTAAAGAAATGGAGAATTTGCAGAAAGAATGCTATGGAAATGTATCCCCTGGAAAACAACAGCTTCAGTCCCTTCCCTTCAAAGTGAAGGATGCTTCTTCAGCCCACTAGTGACAAAGGTCTGTGAATGGCATGCAGTTATAGGCACATGCAAGAAGAACCTAAGCCCATGCTTCTGAAAGGTTCAATCTGCATTCATTAATTTCTGTAATTCTGCCGTCTGGGGCTGGAAAGTGACTGATCCATGGTTCTGGATCTTTTCTTCGCCCATCGGGCTACTTCTCGAGTTGAATTTGCTTTTCTTAAGAGTATTTTTAAAATCATGTTCAAATACATTCAGGCAAACTCTAGATTCTAACCCAATTTCTCTCCTGCTTTTTTCATTTGCTAAATGTAAAAAGAACTCAAAGACGTTTGCAAATTTCAGTTTTTTTCACTGTGCATCTTTGACCCTTCGCCCCATTATTCCCATTTCCACTAATTCACAACCAATTTGGAAGTGAAACTGACAGAGTAGGTACAATAATCAAAATGAATTATCCACACTCACTTTGAGGGGGACCTTTCAGCGCCAGAACACATTTATGACCCATACAGGTCCTTGTTATTTTTTACAGTACTTCTAGTTCTCAGTATCATTTTGGAAGGAATTTTAAAATAGAGGAACTGTACAAGTAATAACAGTGTTCTGGTACTAAAATGTTCATATTTCTCAGAATGACTGGGTAAAACTGCATAATATTGGCATGGAAGAAAAAGCCTCAAAAAATGTAGTTTGCATACAGATTGAAGCTCTGCTCTGATTTCACTTATACCAGGAGCAACTCTGTGGGGAATTTTCTATGTTTTGAAAATGGTACAGTTCAATGCAACTGCAGTGTTGCAAATCAGAGGCAAGATATTTAGAACCCGTTCGTCTTCACTAGGGAGCTATTATCATGAGAAAGCATTTATGCATACCCAGAGGACTGAAATTTAAACCTCTCTGAATCCATTAGAGGAGCCCAAACCACGATATTCAAAGATTGGTCAGAACTTTTCCAAAGTGAAGAGGTATTTGGATTAGAGTTTTTGAATCAGACCTCTCTGTAAAACCTCAAGCAACAGACTAAGGCACTGGCCACACTTTGCAACCCAGCCCTTGGTGCAGGCCAGAAGTTCTCTCACTCCCAAGAGCCTAGCTGCATGTGCTTACTCTCACTGCAGATAACAAACCCCTCTGCAGCAAGAGTAAGCACACATTGGATGGAGCAGCAAGCTCTGGAGCAGAAGGGAGTGCTGTGGAGGGGATGGGCAAGTGACACAGTTCAATGCCACTGATCAATCCCATGCCAAATAGGACTTACATGGGTCAGACTGAAGTTCTGGATGCTGCACTTCAGGAAGGATGTGGAGAAGCTCGAGAGAGTATAAAGGAGGGCCACGTGCATGATTAGAGACCTAGAGACCAGGTTATACGAGGGGAGGCTGAAAGACTTGGGACTGCTCGCCCTGAAAAAGAGAAGACTCAGAGGGGACTTGGTGGCAGCCTATAAGAATATCAAGGGCGTACATCAGGGCCTGGGGGAGCATCTGTTCACCAAGGCCCCCCAGGGGAGGACAAGAAATAATGGGCACAGGCTGATTAAGGATTGCTTCACGCTAGACATAAGGAAACACACTTCTTTAAAAGTCGAGTGCCGAGGGTTTGGAACAGGCTCCCCTCAGAGGCGGTACAGTCACCCACCCTGGCAATCTTCAAAAAGTGTCTTGATGCCCATCTGATCCCAGCAGTCTTTACTGCCCAAGTGCAGGGGGGCTGGACCCAATGATCTGCAAGGTCCCTTCCAGCTCCTAACAACTACTAAACAATGAAACTATGACTGGGCCTCTTGGTGGCTAGATCTAGCCTGCAAGACATAATTTGCCAACCCCTGGGTTAGGGAAAAGGAAGAAGAAAATATTGAAGGAGACATTAAAGAAACTCTATGAAGTTGTTATAATTTTTCTGCACTGTTCATTATAGTTAACACTATAGCAAATATTATAGCCCAAGCTCCAAATTAGGACTTCCTAGGCCTCAATGCTGGAAGCTATGAGGGAAGAGAGGGAGGGGACAAATAAGCCTCACATAAACACTCTTCCTTCAGTATCCACTCTGTGCCACTGAGATGTACAATGCTGGGCTACATGGACCTGTGGTTTGACCCAGCATGGTATTTATGTTATTAGAAATAATTGACCAGGTTCATATTACATTTATCAAAATTTGGGTGACTGTTAAGATCACAGCTGAATCCAAAAATGTTTGAGGACTGGAAATGCTTTTGGAAAATGTTCTCTATGATGTTTTCTTGACTTACCTCGAAATGTCTATTCAGGATGTTCCAAGTCAGTCGCCGGTGCTGCAGTCACTGCAGCAAGACACTGTGATGAATATTTCAGTCCCCTTTGCAGTAGCAAATGGAGCCTAGCAACTTCTATAAGCAGCCTCAGTGGAAGGAGGTATCTACAACCACAGCCAGTTTTGCACTATTGCCAGTCTAATTTCACAGAACCAAGAAATTATACAAGGAACCATTCTTTTGAATGCTTAGCCACACAGGAGTATTAGAGATTTTCCAGTCACTGGTTCAAAAATGTGATGTTTACTAGCAGAAGTCACTTAAAAAAAAATTGTACACGTCTCTCCAATCCTTTGCATACTGTATCAGGAGTTGCACTCCCAGCATATTTTGATATCTATAAAATAATGTGCATTTTGGTCCTCCTTGTAGAGCTCCCTTTGTGCTATGATTAGATGATGAATAAAAATGGGGCTTCAGTCTTGAGTTTTATTCTCTGCTCACAAGCAATCAGATGATTGGACTGTGATTCATTGTATGACGACTGGAAGTCTGAAACTTGCATTTATTTTTTTCTCTACCCAAAAAAAAGAAATTACTGGGAGAGAAAAAAAAATAAAAGAGCAGTTTCTCTCTTAGTTTAAACAAAAAATCTTTTGTGATCACGGGATTTCTCTGGGCTAAAATTTAAAATTATGTTCAATAATGGAAAAGTGTAGAACAGGATGTCACAATAAATGATAAAACATTCCCACGGAAAGCAACAGGTTCATTATAGACGGCAAAAAACTCCAAACATAAAATATAAAACTGTGAACTTGCTGTCCAAAAGGATGGTCCAAAGGTTCACAGTCTGACTTCAAAGCTAGTAAAACACCAAATACTGTAAATCCCCCATATCCTTTTTTAATTCTAGCAATGCAGACCAGCTATTTATGGGGTATCAAAACGATTAAGGAAAGAAAATAAGCTAAGACTGGAAAGGTCCACAAGGGATAGACAAGTTGTCGATTATAGTACAGTGATATTTACATAAGAGGAAAGGCTGAGAACTTGGTTCCTTTTCCCATGTAAGAAGAGTTAGGTGGGTTTTAATGGAAGTGTTTTAGATTATGGAGAGGACAGCAAAAATGCCTTTTTTCCTGTCCCATAATAGGAGGCAGCAGCAAATTAATGCAGGTGAATGTAAACCAATAAAAGGCAATACATTCTCCCCTGTTCAATTCACTTGCTGTAGGAGGTCACTGGAACCTGCACTGATTGAAAAAGGCACTAAATACTGTTATGACCAGCAGTGCTTATAGCGGCACAAGATCTTGCTCTTGGTGACAACAGAGAGGTGAAAAAAGCAGGATCCTGGGAGTCATACAGGTGTATAATTCTGCGCAACTAGATTACCATATTGTTAATTTCTTTCCTTAAACTTGATCATCATCAGGTCAAAAAGCTGAAGCCGGAAAAATTTTTGCACCATGAAAAGATGACATGGTAAACTCAGAAAATAATACGATCACAGGGTGAGACTAAATAAGCCAGAGTACAGTCTGATCATGTCTTGACTCTCCACAGATGCTACCTGCATTGAGTGCATTTAATTTCTATCTAGCATACCATTTAAACATTTTTCAGGTTTTATCTTGAGCTGGTTACGGAAGAGTTGATCAACTGACTTTTGGCTCAGCAGAGGCCAATAAGTCTAGCAGATGTTCTGCTTTTTTAGGGCAGTTGGAGTTTAAAGACCTGTTCTCTCCAGCAGAAAAAAAATCAGCATGTGGATGTAATGTAGATGGCTGCTTGGCGCCACAAGCAATATGTTGTTTTGACCAGTGGCTGAAGGATGCACACAGGCTATCCCATAGCAGAACATCTAATAGATTTGAGTATTAGACTCCTGGGCCTCTTTGCTGGCATGCAGCCCTTTGTAATAGAAATCAAAATTGTTAGTCACTGTCATGGGAAAACCTGATGTAATTAGCTACTGAATGAACACTGATGTACAGTAGTGTTGTAGGGTATGTAAGTAGTGACATTCTTAGAAGAAAAGAACTTAGTGATTAAATGAAATGAACAGAGCCCTAGCAATCCCTACCAGGCCTTTGTATTGATTTCTCAATGCATAGCATTCCAAACCATCTTTATTAAGAAGATAGCTAGAGATTCAAAGCTTTTTAAAAAAAATAAAAATTAAAAGACACTAAAACTCAGTGTGTAATTCTTGTTTATGAATTTTCTGCATGAAAATTCACAACCGAAACTACTGCCAGTCACTCACAACCTGTATTACATACGAAGCCAAAATGAAAACCTTCCCCCATTTCATCCTGACAGGTTTTTTTTCTGTTTTTCATCAGTTACCTGTTCAAATTAGCCATGACCTATAGAGGTGCCTCATTATAACAGGCTAGAGAAAATGTCGCAGCATCAAAAGGCAGCTCTGAAATGTGTTTGAAGAAAATGGTTGAACTTAAGAGAAAAATGCAATTTGGGGAGTTAACTCATATCTCTCACTGACTGCAGTTTCCACAGATTTTAATTAGATATCTATCATTCTCATAATCACTGCTGTAATTACAGAGTTATGAAATGCTAGATGTGGCTCTTTGTTATTCTGTGTTTCCCTGGAAAAGAGACTAACTGATTTTCAGCAGCCAGCACTTGCTGCTCTGATTTAAAAATGTTTGTTCGCCAGTGGTTGACAATAATGAGTCCTAGTAAAAATTAAACGCAACTCTGTTGAAATCAAATGGGATGACACCTATTTGAACCAGGACTGCAATTGGTTTACTGGGATTTGAATAATATTTTAATAATATATATTAATATTTTTCTGGTATACAAGGTACTTCTTATCTGCTTCTCCCTACCTAGCTCCCCCAAAAAATCCAAAAATGCCACATCTGTCTCATACACCAAAGCTAGGGATGGAAAAGTACTGGACACCCGAGATTAGATCTCAGTAACTTGAAGACAAAATACATGAGACAGGTAAAAGTCTGCAGATCTGGTTAAGGGAAACAAACAGAAAGAACGTGTATATGGCATCAGCCACATCCACTTGCTGCAGTCCCAGAGCGTACCGGAGTGCAGGGCCCATCACGTGATCATGCTGCAGTGATGGGATTGAAATCTGCTTTAGTTTCTGGGAAACTTTTGTGCTCAGTGACACATAGGAAATGTCATTCAATGCAAAAGGGACAAAGTATAACTTAGGGTAAAATGTGGCCTTGCTTATTAAAACAAACTGGAATACCTCATTAACCACACGGGAACACCTGCTGACCTCCTCTAGCTAGGTCTGGCATAAGCTCAGTTTTCATTTGAAGTATGGTATACCCAGCAGCCTCACTTAGACTTAGTTTAAGCCCATTACTTTGGAGCAGCACTCCTTGGGTATGTTGCATAAAACAGGTATATCTATTCTCAAGCACTTTGAACAACTGACCTGGTCAAACTTGGATGACTATAAACAGCCTACCACCCTCAACATAACTACATCATGAAGCAAACACTTAGGACATTTCTTAAGCATATGCCATGCTATTAGAGACTGTAATCTAGCTCATTCACTCTTGTAGTACATCTCAGTGGAGTCCTGTTTTTTTGTCATTGATGGTGTCCCATTTAATTTAAATACAAAAAAAAACAAACCCTGCCGAATTAGGGCTGCAAAATTAATCACGTGAACACATCAGAGCAGGACATTTGGTAATTAAATACAGTACTGAAATGCTGACTTTAAACAGCTGTATATTTTACTTCTTTTCTGAGTGAGATATAAATTAAAAGAACTGGCTAACTGCCTAGTAGATTTTAATGAATCCTTCTCTTAAGTCAGGGTCATAGTCAAGATGGATAGATCCAAAATACACAGAATTCATGCCCCATTAAGTTAGTTTTATTTATGGTGAATTTATTTCTGGGGACAGTTTTGAATTTATCATCGTGACAGGTAGAGTTTGGTATTTATGCACAAAACAGGTACATTGTACTCAGTTCCTCAGTCTGCCACACTAATGCGTCTCATCACAGGCATTAAAGAGCACCTTTTTGAAGTCATTTAGGCTCTACGGGCGCCTACACATGCACTTCGAGGCTGCTCCAATGCGCTGTTCAGAGCAGACTCAATTAGTCAGTGAGGAAGCTTTAACTAAAGCTCATCCAGTGAGCACCCCGTCACTGTTTTTCAGTACAGGGATGCTGATACACGTGACGCTGGAGTCTACTGGAGTGCGATAGTTACCATCTCCAGCAGACTCGATTAGTCGAGTCTGCTCCAATGTGCTGTAATTATCTGCTTTGCACAGCCTTGAGGCACGTGTATAGGCGCCCCCATTCTACTAAGCACTGTGTAAAAACAATCCCTGCCACTAAAAGCTTATAGTCCAAGAAATGACTTGTGCAAATGTGGCAGAACTCCAAAAACAGGCAGTCCAACAAACAAAAGAATGAAAATGGAGAAACATTATGGGTTACCAGGACTCCGAGTGGCTATTGTGAATGCTATTTTAGGTCCGACCCAGCATGAATGCTGCGCGTGGAAACACACAACGAACTAAATCATATCCATGTCACGCATTCAATCCCTGGTATTCTGTTTTGGGAACAATTAGGAACTTCCACAATCCTAGGAGATTTCTTTGTTTGTGTCCTTCAAGCTGTCTGAGCTTTGGGGACAAATGTTGAAGGCTTGAAGTCGATACTGAATATTGTTTAGGTCAGCCTTGCAAGTTCAGCATTGCCTCAGAAAAGAAAAAAAAAAAAATGCTGTCTTAACTTTATCTGGGCTTCCAGGACTTCACTGCAGAGGTTTACTCAAGCAACTATTATTTTAATATTTTTTTAATTAAATCCTTGAAGCAAACTGTTATAATCTAGAGATTTCTCAATATTAATTTGGAGAGACAATACACCCTGGGAGAAAAGTTACCTCCTTTAACTACTTAATCAGCATTCTGCAACTCGCGCTCTAAATGGATAGATGCTTTTGCCATAAGATTCTGTTCCTGCTTTTGTCTAGAGCCACACTGAGGAGCAGACAGAGAGATGCAGCAATATGCATAACCTTTTACTTAACTGTTATCACAAGGAAAGCAGTTACTGTTGCTATGGCTGTTTGGTCAGCCTGTCAGCCCATATCACTCCAAGCGCTCACCCTTGCTATAAAGACATTCCATATTTCACCCCCAAAAATGTTAAAAACCCTCTGAAAGAGAGAGGCCAGATTTCTATTAGGGTTTATTATTTTTTTTAATCTACTTGTGCTAATGCTGGTCTATAAGCTTATCACTGACACAAGGCCAGGCAACTTAGCAAGAAGTGCGTGCATTAATGTTAAATGGGATGTAATGAAAAATAAGGCATGTGCGTGTGTTTTCTGATTACTGATGTTTGAATTTTTGTTTGTGTTCCTCCCACTAGGTGTTTCCAAGGTCAGGAAAAATACTGACTGAAACCATGAGTGATGATTTTCAAGTGCATCTAAACTGCATTAAATCTCTATGCTGCACACACTACAATCTGAAGCCTTTCCCTTATGAGACTATTATTTCTCAGCATCTTGTTAGTCCTGCTTTGCACATAACCTTGTGAACCATTCAGCTTTCTGAATAACTATCCTTAGGCCTAAAGGTGCACTGTCAACCTTTTGTGATTAGACTTGGAAATTTAAATTAATTTTTGTTTCAAACACAACCTTGTGGGCTGAGTGTTTGAAAAGTGCTCCTCCAAGGTAAGTTTTTAAACAGTTCAACAGAGTAGGTGAACTGTGTGAGCAGAAAAAGCCTCACAGGATAAACCCATCCACTTGAGGCTGCATGAAGCCTTCTTATACAAAAATCTCTTAGCTGGTAGCAACAACATCACTGCCACCCCCATGCCAGCCAGAAAGCATTGTGTAAGGAACAATACTCCTAGTCATGGCAAAAACAATGACTAGACTGTTGCGGGGGGGTCCATCTCCTTTCCCATCCTTTTTCTTTTTTCTCAGAGCTATCTAGAAAAGAGATTTGAGCATGAATCTGTCATGAGGGTTTTGGAAGAGTGGCATTGTGCAGTGTTCTGGCCTGTTATCTTCGCCCCAACCCACCCTTTGTACACTGCCTCCAGGTTATTCACTGTGCTGATGGCATGTAGCTGTGCCACCCCATGCCCATTAGACAGTACAACATCTTTACTTTCCCAAGGCAAGGTACGCACTTGAATAAGAGCAAGGCAAGCTGGCAAAGTCTCCATCCCCAACAAGATAGAGACGACAAGTATGAAAGCAATTAAGAAGTTGGCAGGGGTGGACAGGGTAGCAAGGAGAGGGAAGATGGGGATGTCACTCCTTGCTGAAGCAGTAAACACACTCCTGAACAAAGTGCCAAGAAACCCCAATCTCAGTCTGCTCTGCAGTTACAAATCCCAGTCTGCCATTTTCCATTTGCCTTGGCACAGCAAATGCCACTATGAATCCTGGGTATTCACCCTGCAGTAGTCATCCATGAGTTTACCGCTGCCAGATACAGTTAATAAAATAGACCTTTTGTACAGGTGCTCACCGTTTTCTAACCCATGTTAACTGATTTGCATCACACAGTTCAAAACAAATTTCAATTTGAATTAAGAGTTAGTAGATGATAATCAGGAAGGTTTTCGCACATTTCTGCGCTTCTACAATAGAGACAGGAGAGGCCTCTGGTGCCCCGCATGGGCCACCTCCAGCCCTTTAAGAGAAAAAAAAAAAAACCTGAAGAAACCCTGGGAGTCACTGGTCCTGCCGGCATGGGGCAATCCCCGCTGCCCCATGCCAGGTGGGGGACTCTGCATGAGCCCCCAAAGCCCCAAAGCTGCACCAGGAACGGTAAGTCCTGGGGCTTTTCTCAGCTTTTTTTTTTTTCTTGAAAGGCCAGAGCCCCAGCAGGCGAGGCAGCTGTGGGGGGGGGCCAGGGGAGTGGGATCATGCAGAGCCCCCCATGTGGCATGGGGCAGCTTACCAGCTCAGAGTGGCTAAAGCTCCCTGCTGCAGCCACCAGGGACTGCCTGAATCAAAGCTCTCCGAATCTTTTCAAAGCTCTCCAGATCTTCGGCAAAGATTCAGACCTTTAAATTGGTCTCGATTCGATTTGGATTCAGAGATTTGGCCACCGATTCGGGCCAAATCTCCTCTGAATTGAATCACCACCCGAAGCTTCGCACAGCCCTACATTCAACCTGTTTTCCAGAACAGATCCATATTTATAACAGCTATGCTGTGTTATGAAAAGGAAGCTGTTACAAAATGTCTGGATTTTCAAAGGTTCAGAGCCCTGGCAAGTCCCTCTGACTGCAACAGAGTTGGGGTGATTTCTCCCATATTTTCTTTGGTACTTCTTGATTTTTATTCCCATGGCATAATTCACCTTGTGTATATTTTGGAAGGCCCATTCAATAACCAATATTCACAAAGATTAGCTGTAAATACTGCATAAACAATTATCCCCCTCTACTATAAGTGAATGCCTTGTAACAAGTAAGAAAAACCAAGCACTAGAGAAGAGGAAATAAGTAATGTTGGAGGGGAGAGCTATCCAAGGTTTTACAGAAATACTTATCACTAATACTATAATGACTGTAGCTTAGTCACATCTGTCTGGCAAAAGCATATAAGATGGCATATAAAATTATTGTTATCTGTTTCTTTTTTCTGATGTAATATTGAGGCTCTACAAAAATAAAATAGAAAGTTCTTTTAGCACACAGCAAGAGTCTCAGGATAATGATATCCATTACAAATATACAGGGAAATTGTTTGTCAGGGAATAAAGCAATATGATAAAAACTCAATGCAATATGTGTTGCCCAACCTAAATTATCCCTTCTAGGCCAACAGAAGCTTTAAATTACCCATGCCATACTAAGCTCCATAAGCCTTTTCCCCATGCTTTTCAAGTTTGTAAACTCCCTTGGATGGCAATGACCATTATCAATAGGTGTGTATGCCAGGAAAGAATCACAATTTCTTTCAGACTACCTTGGGGTCTCTTATATACTATGAAATCTAAGCAATTACACTCTGTTTTCCAAGCTACATATAATACAACAACAACAAAAGAGGAAAATAAACCAGGAGAAGCCAGCACTGTAACCACTGGAAACGTGAGAACAATTATGCTTCTGAAGCACTGAATATTCTAATAGGGATGATAGATGACAAAAGCTAAGACAGCCCGGTGTGCCTAGCTATTAAGCTTGTTTAACATATGATGGAATGAAAAAAAAGACAAGCGCCAACAAAGATGAGGAGAAACAGAGACGCGAAAATAATTCAAAAAATAATAAAGGATGGATGAGCTCTTAGGCAGCTGAACACTGCACCTTGTAGGACAAAGGGGGAGTTATTTTAAAAAATGCTTTAATAAAAATGCTTCAATAGGTTGAATAACCATTGGCATGCTGCAAGTATATTCTAGTGAAGTGTAGTGCACGTACAATGTTTTACAACCATAAGGCACACCGCCATCCTCTCTTATTTCATGAAGCAGCGAAGGTTCATCTGCATATTACAAATGGGGAAACTGAGAAAGTCCTGAAGGTTGATCAAGGCCATGTAGAAAACCTATGTTTCAGCAGTGCTTAGAATACCAAGTAATTCTTTTTTTAAATGAAATCTTCATATTTTCCCAAGCAGGAAGCAACCGTGACCACCTGAAACCTGAGATCCCACTCCTGCCTTTGTTTCAAGGTAATCTGCATCATCACCTATCCTCACAGGAGGTGAGAGGCTTCATACCAGCTATGAACTGACTGCCCAGAGGAGTTTTCCATCTATTGACTCCTCTGTGAAATCCTATGAAAGCTGAACTTTCATTTCTACCCAGGAGAACTTTTACAATCTTTTCTCCAATGCCTGATGAAGGGTGTTTGTGCCTGAAAGCTTGCAATTAAATAAATTTTTCTGCAAAAATCTTGTTGGTCTAATAAAATATAGCATCTCTACTATGAGTCCTGATTGTCTTTTCCTCTAGACCAATAGGACTACAACCTGGGTACCTGAAGTAATAATTATTGCCTTCAAAAATTCAGTTCCTGTAATGATAGGCAATACTTCTCTGCAGAGAACGTGGCTCAGCCTTGTGGCTGCAAGACAGTATTTGGCAACCTTGGTTCCTTCAGCTGCAATCTGAGCCTTAATGGAAAAAGGTTATTTTGCAAAACTAGGCATCGTGTGCCATGGACCTCAAAGACCAGCTCAGCATAGCTACCTGATCTTCAAGAAAAAGGGCATGGAAGCTAGAGAGCTCATATTGCTTTGTAATAAGTTGCCCTCCCAAAGAAAAGAACCAGGTACCTTAGTTAAAACAAGTAAAACAGGTTCTTGTTCACACATCTAGGTAGCAAGATGAGCAGTTGTAAATCTCAGAGGTCAGTTAGGTTAAAAATGGTTCTCTTTTTACACCCAGTGATAAGTTATTTCCTCTTAACCCTCAGCTGTTATTGCTTATAGTTTGTCTCTTTAGACCCTTGATAGATTTTGTCTGAAAGGCACACTTATGTGCCAGTCTCTACTGTAAAATGCCTGTGACAGTCAAGAAGCCTTGACTTTCATAATTTCTTGCAGCAGCCAAAAAGTTATACTCACTTAGATTGAAAGAAAATAGTCCACCTGCTTCACACTTGGATCTGTACTCTGTGATACCACCCATCGGCATGTGTAGATGAAATGACAGCCCTAAATTGAAGCGTTGAGTTTTTAAAGACACCGCTTCAATTTAGGTAGATTAAACCCCCTTGTTGTGCACACACCCCGCTGACTTACCTGCCTCTCTAGCAGGGAGGGGAGGGCGAGCTGCCAGTGGGCGGAGCAGTCCCTGGCCTGTCAGGGGGCTGGTGTCTTCCTCAGTGGCAGTAACCCCCAGTTGACACCCACCTGCAGGCACCCAGCTCGGGCAGTCCTGGGGGGCACTGGAGTGGCAGAGGGAAGCACTGGGCCCCCATACAGCTCAAGCAGGCCGGCAGGCTCAGGGAGGGAGTGGGGCGGGGGGGAGGAGATCAGGCTCGCTGCTTTTCTTGGGCAGAGCCTGCTTTCCCAGGCTGCTGCCAGGCTGCCTGCAGGGCTTCCTGCAAAGCCCCTGAGCTGCACGGATCCCAGTGCTTCGCTCCGCAGCTGAAGGGGCAGCAAATTAAAACTCCTTGGAGGAGTTTTAGTTTGCTGTGCCCCAAGTCATTTAAGGTGCATTACACCACCAAATATCCTACCAGCAGCTAGAATTAATGAGCAATACACTGCCGAGGCATGCAAACACCAACACCATTAAAGCGGTGCAAAAGCATTTAGCCTGTTTTAAAGTGTCATGCACTATAAAGTGCATGCCCCTTGTTTCGTCTACACATGGCCCATGACAACAGCAGGGAGAAGCTTGTTCATACGAGTGTAAAGTGCGAAGGGTATACATACAATGTAGGAACAAATGGCTGATATGCCATAGTTCAGGTCCAGAAAGCTTATTTGAATTGCTACAAGCTCATTTAAAGGCAAGTTCCTGCTCGGCTTTACACGATCGAGCTGCTGCCCATAGAATGCAAGGCTCTTTGTTCATGCCTTTGACTCAGTGATGTGCAATACAAACACACGCACCCACACACACAAAGCAAGACCAGCTATCAAATGGGAGATGCTAGTAATCACAGCTGCAGCTAACTGGAGAGTTTAGCTAGCAGACAACAAAAGGTGCTGAGGGCATGACTGGATGCTGCAAACACAGGCATGCCTGTTTATAAATCTCTTAGGGATATCTGTCTTTAGCCTCTTGGTTTAGCAATGATGCAGCAGACTTTGAAAAAATGACAACATAACAGGCAATTTGGTCCATGTAGCTCAGTGTCCTGCCCCTGAGGGATTTCATTGTTTAGAGGGAAAGATATATTAAGATCCAAAGAGTAAGAGCTGAAATCAGTGAAGTTTAAACTGGAAATAAAGCAGAGATGTTTAACTGCAAAAGGAACTAAACACAGGAACTATTTAAAAAAGGAAGAGATACGGTAAATTCTACCTCATGTGGAAGTTTTAAAAATGGAGATTAGATTTTTTTTTTTTTAAATGATATCCTCTAATCCAACTAAAACGCATTGCAACTATAGCAGATTGCTATGTAAAATTTCATGGCCTCTAGGTCAGATATAAAGATCACATAGCCTCCTCCTGATTTAAAAAAATAAATAAACCATCTCCCAAAAAACAGAACATGGGTTTAGGTCTATATGGATCCCATAATCCTCAAGATGAATTCAGGGCACACATTCAGACTGAGATCAGCAGTTGTCATCATTAGTCCTCCATTTTGTCCAGGCTGAATGGGAGCTATTCAACTCTACTGCAGCCTGGTGGGATGAGAGGCCGGCAATACTGAATGTCACCATAGACCGTGCTTCTGCTCAACACTCAGCTCTGCAACGGCGCGTTTCAAGGAGAGCCGTGTGCAGCTCTCTGGAGGGAGGCAAAGAGGGTGGGGGACGAGGACAGACAAAAAGGAAAGGTGAAATATGGAAAGATTCCCCTCAGTCAGCACACCGTCTCCCATGCCCTCTACAAAGAGCAAAGGAAATTCCACAAATAAGAAATACATAGGGGAGCAACCATCCCTTGCCAGACGGGTCTGCCGTTTCTTCACATTTCCAAGCCTCAGTGATACACAGCTGCACCTGTCACGAGGCATTAAGTTATGTCAGCAATGTAATGCAATAATAGATACAACTGGTTGTGGCAAGTAAGAAAATGACAAATCAGTCTGGAGAATTTGAAGAGACAGTTTTCGGGTGGAACGCAGGTGCAGGAGCTGGGCTTTAACAAAACTTCTTTCAAAAGCTGGAAGTAAACAATAAAAAAGGCCATTTTATCCTAAGTAGATTTTAGAAAATAGGTTTCTATCCAAATGTTTTGCCACAGCTGCAAGCTGCAGATTTGAAAACTGACAAACAAGATTTCTTTCAAACTCAAATATAAAGTGAGTGGCAGAAAGGAGAGAGACTAAGAGCTCCGTCCCCATTAATATCCCACCACTTCATTTTAACAGGGATGAGACACCTTTAGAAGGTAAGGCACAGTGCATATGCTTATTGTTGATGTGTCACTAGACAAAAATCCAACCACTCATGAATTCACTACTATTCCTACCCAGCAACATGAAGTCAGCCCACCTCTTAGATGACATGCTCTTCCCCATCATATATTTTTATACAATTCTAATAATAAATAAAAATGCTAATGCTGCTAAAGAAGTTCACTTTTAGTTCCAGATGCCTCTTTTTTTTTTTTTTTTGTATTGAAGGTTCTGGATTCACCTAAGTATGCATCAAGAGACCGCTCTTCACTGCTGCCAAGGTTTAGCATGGCCCACATCCTAATTGGCTGTCTCCCCTTTCAACTTCACACAGGCCACATTATCTGCTATTCATTATTGTCATCCAACCCACTTCTTCTCCCTGTGAAACAACAGCTGAAAATAAGCAGGTGAGCCAAATGACCCCCAAGCATTCTGCCAGCCTCTTGTATCCAACACCTTAGAGGTGTGAAAACTTTTGTTAATAATTTTCCTGATTAATACAAGTGTTATAATTCATCTCATTTGTATCTTGGGAGCCAGGTTGGCTACCTTCTTCTCTAACAGGCTAGCCAACCGTTTTCTATAAAACATAAGCTCCAAGGTGTCAAATATTTGAGGGTTTCAGACACTAATGGAAATGCTGGGGAAAAAAAAAAAAAAACATTTTGTGTGCAATGATCATTTACTGGACCACATCAATTCTCTATATAATAGTTAACGATGGGTGCATTCAACACAGCCACCGCCAGTGCTCCCCAGTGCTGTGTAGTTTCCCACTCATTGCACACAAATTGGTCTCATTTCAAAATCGCCATTACTTTCTGAAACACCCTCATCATACTGCCAGTACCTGCCATTGAGCCTTGAGCATGAAGTGAAGTTCTCCTCTTAGATCCATGAAGCAGCATTTGACTCAAGGATTCGGATCTTCCATTGATGACAGTGGGAGTTGTACGGTAGGAAAAGGAGAAAGAAAAAAAAAAAAATCAGAGTTCGGTGCTACAATAAAGATTTAAGGGGGAAACGCTTCAGCAAGCTGAAGGTGTGGTTTGCTAGCTGAACTCAGTAATACAAAAACAACCGGCAGTGAAAGGGAGGCACCGAATTGATCAAAACACCTTTGACATTGTTAACATGAAACAATTTCTAGCTGAATGCATGTGGGAACACTGACTTTTTTTGTCATTTCTAGATATATTCTTTTAAAATGGGGTTAGTTCCATGTACACGGCATGAATTAGGGTCTTGTTACATGGCCATTTTGGGAGGCTCCTGGAGCTCTTAACCCCTGGGCTGTCCACACATTAAAGTGGTTTTAAGCTCTCGTTATGCAGCTCAAAGTTATATCACTCCATGGCAGGATTATCTCTGATTCTCACTACCCAGCTCCTGTTCTTTTAAGGCAGGGGTGGGTAATTGTTTGGGCTAAAAGAGCCACTTAGGGAATATTGGTGACCTGTCACAGGCCAGGTCACTACCCCATCCCCAAAACTCCCTAAGTGGCCCTCCAGCCCAAATAATTGCCCACCCCTAATCTAAGGGCAGAGAGATGAGTAGACAAAGATTAAGGGAACCTAACCTTTGTTCCCCCTTCTCCTTGCACCCCCACCTGGAGTCCCCAGCACATGCACCAAGTTCCCAGCACAGAGAAGCTTTGCAGGGAGAAGGGGGCCAGGAGCCATGGATTATCCAGGCGTAGCTGGGCTGGTCCAGGCCAATGCCGCACTATGCTCCTATTGCACTGCTTCAGACCATGTGGGTGCAGTTGGCGCAGCTCTTGCCTGACTTGGCCTTGTCCTGGGGACTCGGGGTCAGGCAGAAGCCATGCTGGGGTCAGGCAAGAGCCATGCGAGGCACTCCAGCTGTGCCCACATGGCACAGCCCAAAGCAGCACATGGGATGGCACCCCATTAGCAGTGCTCACACCCCTACCAGTCCCTGGCCCAGCAGAGCCTAGATAACCCATGGTTCCTGGCCTTTTTGCCCCTGCAACCCTCCCCCTCCAGTGGGGAGAGCCTTACTTGAGCTTCAACTCATGGCGGGCTGGGCTTTCTGGTTGCAGGGCCAGAGCAGTACACAGACAGCCTCACTGGGCAGAAGCCTGACCAGGAGCTCAGTGCCCCCTGCCTTGGCATGCACACTCGGGGATAGAGGATGGAACAGTGTGGGCCAGACCGGGTGGGGAGTGGCTGCTGCAGCCAGCCTACATGGGAGAGGGGCAAGAGGCACTGAAAGCCAGGGCAGCTGCAGAGCGGATACAATTCTCCTTCAGAGGAGCAGTGATGGGCTGGACAGATCCATTTGGCAGGCTGGATCTGGCCCACAGGTCATAGTTTGTCCACCCCTCGACTAAGGTGTGGCCACTCCCCACAGGTGTGCTGTCCAAACTGAAGTCCTCCAGTACCCCAGGCTCCCTCACACCCCACCCATACAGCAGAGACAAAAGCCAGTCCTGGCTCACCAGACCTCTAATGGCAACTGATGGCTACAGCTTCTAGTCCTGCCCCTGCTCAACAGGCCTCTAGTGGCAAGTCACAGCTGTGCAGGTGGGGGAGAGTCATGAAGGTTTCTAGACTAAGGGTGTAACTGCTCCAAACGCCAAGCTAACACTAACACCGATCAGCATTTGTGCAGCTCACAGTGTAAGGTTTAACAAGGCCCTTATTCTTTTGGTCACTACTGCAACTGAGCTGCACATTTTGCATCTTATTCTTAAAACAAAAGATAGCATTAACAATATGTCAAAACTCATCCATCAGAGATGCAGATAACTCCAGACACCAGACACACCTCAACTCACAGGGAGAATACATATTAGCAGATAAATCCTCAGTGGTATTTACCCTTGAAAAGTTTCTGTTTGCAAAAACCTTTATTTTTTTTCATTATGAATTCCCATTAGGAAAACAAGTGAAACCCAAGAAGTATAATTACCAACTACAAAGGATAAGTAAGGGCCAGCCTACATAAGAGAGGCTCTGCAAAATGTGGTCTTTGAGAGCACTGCATCAGTGAATCAGCACTTGTATTTACAAGTGCTATCCTGCTACCGGAGTTTTTACTCCACAGCAGTACATGAGAAGATGCTGACCTAGCTGGCTGGGGCACAAGGGTGCTTCAGTGCAGGGGCTCCCTCCTGACTAGCCCCTCACAGAATCACCCTCGTGCCCCAGCCAGCCCCTCCACAGCATGTTGAGCCAGGGGAGCAGACCCGGGCTGGCAGGCTCACCCGCAGGGCCCCCTGCCAGTTGGGGTGCTCCAACCTGGCTCAACATGCTGCTGGCCCAGGCACATGTGTAGACAGTGTACCCAGGAGCAATAAATGGTGGTGTGATAAGCACTGGAGTTTATTGCATTGCCTTAATATGCTCATGTAAATGCACCCACTATCTCCTAAAATCTAAGCTAGACCATGAAAGTAACTCCACCTCAGCAAAACTGAATCTGAAAAAAAAAAATCTCACACAGAGATTTAGGTGATGCTTGAAAAGCTCTTTGAACATGGGGAGAACTATGCAATAGAAGAGAAATAAACCAATATCCTTACAAGGATATACCTTTTCAACTCAGCAGCGCACTGTTTCAATTCAGTAAGACACCGAAACAATTAATAAGTTGACTATCTATTTGTACATTAAGCTAAAGCAATTTCTTCCTGTGACTGAATTTATGACAGCCATTATTCACTTGGTAACTAGTTACATAGTAGTAGCACTCAAACACACCATTGTTTGAAAAAGTAAATAGAAGATTAAATGTTGTGCTGTTTTTATTTTAACTTCATTTTTTTAAATCAGTTGATTTAATGAAACAGAGGAAAATTCCTAACGGTAAAGAGGAGGATATCCATTTTTTTTTTTTTTAATATCACAGAGAATTGTGTCTTTGCGCAATCCTTTTAAGCCAACCATAGCAACACACCTTTAACATTTTTATAATTCTTAGATTTTTTTTAAAAACACATTTGAGACTCAATCAACGGTGACAGTTCCCTAGGAAATCCTATTAGACTGTTAATAATTGTATCTGTAACAAGCACGGTTAAAATCAAGACAAAACTAAAACAAACTAAATTCTCTCACGGTACTCATGAAATCCTAATATAAAAAGAGCTAATTGTTAGGGATCTCACTCTAAACGGACACAGTCAACCCCTCAGTGGTGCTGAGCTCTTGCTACACACTTGCAACTCACAGAGCTGTGGGTGCTCAGCCGCTCCCAAGATCAAGCTTCAAGAAGCCTTAACGATATTTTGCTCAGAGACGAGACGAGACGAGACGAGACGAGACGAGACGACTGCAGTCACATGGATTTCAAACTCATGTGGATGGCATTTGCTTTTGAAACCTACTCACCGAAGCCAAGGTCATTACTCTGGAAATAAGTCTCCTCTGAGGTGACTGACACAGTTCAACTCGTGAAACACCTTCTCTAACCCTACCACGCTTAAGGATCTTCATAGCAAAAGTGTGAGAAAACACTTTCTAGCATGTGGTCTATGCAATATCAAGGGAAAATAGAGTAGATGACAGCTCAGGCAAGTAGCTGTGCACTAATGGTTCTGCCAATCCTTAGTATCCACAAATCATTCATTCATTTTCCCACACATGCCCCACCCCCCAAAATCATGAGATTGGCTTAAAAAATCATTTATTAGAAATAACAGATCCTAAGATATTATCATCTCCTTTGCTTACATATTGAGCCTTCAGGCTTCCCAAGTTGTCTCTCGAAGTACAAAGTATCAGGAACAGAAAGTACCACATACCAAAATGAGAGCTGAGGGAGATCCTTTTCTTCCTATAACATGACTCCAGGAGCTGCTGTCCTCTAAACACACATCATCCAACCCAGTATAAAAAATGAGAGCTGCAATTTGCAAACAGCAGCAGGTGGCAGGAGAAAGAAAGCAGGGACAAAGAGAGAAAAATCTCTTGCAGAGAGGGGAGAAAGCATGGCTCCAGAGCACCCCAGGCCAGGCCCAGAATAGCCAGAAGATGAGCTCCACACCCATCTGGGGAACATGACCCTTCCCATGCTTAGTGTGCAGCTTTTCATCCCAGAGCTGTCTCTCCTCCCACAGAGGCCCCAGCTCCACTGGCCCCTACCCAAGCCTCTGGGCAGGATGAGTTGTAGCTCCGTTTGCTGGACCTGTCTCTGCTCTGGGCCTGCCCAGTGGGTCAGGAGCCAGTTTTGCTCTGCACTGGTTCTAGGCAACTCCCACAGAGTAATTGCAGAGCTGCACCATGCAACCTCCACACCAGCTGGTCCCCACAGTAGCTCCCAGCAGCCTCCTCTGCTGCCTTCTCTCCAGATGGGGAAAAAAACCCACTGATTCTTTCTTCCCCTCACCCCTTCTAACCTGAGCCCCTAGCTAGTGGAGGGACAATGGGGGCCATGGGATAGAGACACAGATGGGAGGCACAGCATTGCAGGTGGAAAAAGGCAGGAGACACAGGGACAAGGGGAAAAGGAGTAAGGGCTGGGAACACATGGGAACAAGTCCCTTGCTGGTGACAGAGGGACACTGTCAGCAAAAGCAACATAACCTTAAAGCAAAGCACAAGCTCTCCCCCATAAATCTGATACAAAAGAAAGTACCATTCTTTGGCAACTCCTGAATAAGACAACAAAGAAAAGCCCAAGGAATATGCAACAGAGCAAAGATAAAAAGCACCTCTTTAATATGGATCAGCAGCCTCTAGGGTGTCTCCTGTGCAAATGAAGCAGCAACCCATCTTTCTGTGAAATGTTTGTGCGACCAGACTCTGGAATAGACTCCCAGTGGGCGTGGTGCAGGCACCTACCCTGGAGATCTTCAAAAGGAGACTGGACACACACTTTGCTGGCATTATTTGACCCCAGGAGCCTTTCCTGCCCAGAGCTGGACTGGACCTGATGATCTCATGAGCTTTCTTCCAGCCCTAAACTTCTGTGAAATGTATTAATAGTGAAAATGCTGCTTGCATTTGATTTGATTACTGGTCCCTTAGCTGGCCCTGACTCATTCACCAGCACCCAGCTAGCAGATTTTATAGTACTGCTCTTCTTTGAGGGATCCTCAGAGGCAGGTGAGGACTCTAATGTGAGGTTGGTAAATCTCTACCCTTACCACTGGCTGGGGAACATGTATTATTTACCTATTCTGATTCTATTACTTTTTCTAGCTATAACTAAGTGTGCTTCTCCCGGCTGATCTGGTTTGCCTCGTCTCACTAAGTAGTTGCTTTGACTAAGACAATATTCCAGAAGGTTTTTAAGGTATGAAGCAAAATGTTTAAGTTGGACAGGAATTTTGATGGGTTTTCAGTCAGACTGCCATGCCAGGAGCTGACAAAGGGAGGGAATGCCAGAGAGAATGGTAGGCAAGCTGCATTTCAGGCTAGACTGTACAGGGCATTGAACACAGGCTGAGGTTTCCCTCGCTTTATACTGGACATGCATTCCTGGAAAACAGTGCGTAACTCAAATTCACATAAAAGGAACCCGCTTTACAATGTAACAAATAGAGATACGTTCCAAGACCTCGACTGTACTGGCCCCAGACCCATTTCTACCACTTTTACAAAACAATTTTGGTACTCGCCAACAGCAGACAGTGCACACAACCACAGGGCACTATCATAACGGGGACGGCAACTACAGAAACACGAATCGCAGACAATGAGCAAGGAGCACAGAGCCAAACAGAAGACTATATTTTGGTGCACGTCACTCCCACAATGCAGCGCACAAAGCAGCTGACTGTGGGCTTCCATTGCACTGATCACATAAGACTGAATTTACCTCGCATATAACAAATTTTAGGTATAAAAGGGTCATCGCGTAAGAGTGAATTTGCACATACAGAACCTGCGTAAAGTGAGAGAAACATGTATAAGGAGGGAGAAGACTTAAAAACGAAAAACAGAGAGACTCACACAGTTCTTTCCTTGCTTCCCCTTGGCTCCAGAGAAAAAGTAATTTACTCATTGTCTTCATAGCTACAGCTTACTCCAACCCCTTAGAGCTGGCTGGCAGTGGTGATAGTGCCAAGCCCTGTCTACACCCTACCTTACCTGTCTGGTCATCGAGGACAAATAATGGACCTGTGAAGCCTGCTCTTTCCTCCCTAGCTGGACTCTGGCAGGCAGAACTGGCAGGTGGCATGGACATATGCCTTTTTCCTGCCCTGTATGTCCTGCCTCATGGCTAGGTTACATAAAAATGGAGGAAGAGGGCCTCAGTGATGACTAGGGCTTCTGTAGCTCCTGCCACAGAGTCTAAGCCATCAAAATGTGCACTTGTGACTTATGAAATTGGCCCAATTTTTGTGAAAAGCCTCTACTTTTTTTTAAAATAAGACTATTCCCAAATGTGAATTCCAGTTCTGATTGGACAATTTAGTCGGCAACCTTCCAGCTCTCAGCTGGCAGGGGCAAATTCCCCATTTCAATGAAAAACTACCATTTCTTGGCAGTTTCACAAAAAACAAAATCGGGGTCTCAGAACAAGGCGATGAACGTTGATGTTCAAACTTTAATGAAAAAGAAAATTGAAGTCAAATTCAGAGCTGGGGTAAAGGATAATCAAGTAAAGTAAACAGATGTGTACCTACTTGTACCAGGGCTAAATATGATCCTTACCAACCTAAGATTGACTCATTACAGAAAATTAATACAACTGCTCTTATATTTGAGCTAAATGAGTACTTTTAAGTTAAGGCTTGAGCTTTGATACGGTAAGGAGTATTCTCAACTCCCACTTAAATTGGGATTGTGCTCCTATTAACCAATACAGCCCTGAATAATTATGTAACCATGAATGAGATTAAATTAGAATTGCAATCTCATTTTCGCTGTTGAAAGCCCAATGTAACTAGAACAACAGGCAGGGGGCACATCTACACATTCAGGTAAAATGATAAACTTGGGTGCATTTTGGGCTAGAGTTTATTGCTCCCAGGTCCTGATTGGCAGGGTGCCCAGGAGGTCAGCCTGCCAGACTAGGGCTCTTCTGACCCAGCTCAACATGCTGCAGTGAGGCTGGCTGGGGCATGAAGGTGCTCCAGTGTGGGGCTAGCCAGCAGGCAGCCTTGCACCCCAGTCAGCCCCATCAGCATCTACATGCGTGTAGCTGTGGAGTAAAGAACTCCACCACAGGATAGTACTTATAGTTACAAGTACTATCCTGCAGTAGACTTAATTAGTTTACTCCGTCCTAATAACAATGCATGTGTAGATGCCGAGACATTTACTGCAGAGCTAATCATGCAACTCCATAGTACGTCTCTCATGCAGACACACCCAAGATGTATCATTTGGACAACATGGAGAAGGAGGGATCTATGTGCAGTACTGACTATAAATATCATTTGCTCCTTAGATTTTTCGCTTGGTATTAACTTGCCCAAATGCCAGGAGTTAAATCCAAAGAAGGTGTAAAGAATGTCTAGTGGAAAACAAAGCAATGATAAGGGTAGGGCCCCTTGAGGAAACAATGGGGATGATCTATCAATTCAACTAATTAGGTAGAGACTAGAAAGGAAGGGGATCCTTACCCTCCAAGATACTAGAAATGGAAGTAGTTGAGAGCATGGCCAGAGACTACTTTGGATGTGCCAATAAAAGCTGACAGCTAAAAAGGATTTACACAGAGAAAGGAAGAGTTCACTGCTTCTAACTGCCAGATTCAGAGTTAGCTGGGCTGAGAAGAATTACAGAAGCTGGCAAGAAAAGGTAGATGTAAAGCCAGGCATATAGACCTTTCATTGTTTTCATCCTTTGTATTTTCAGGGAAAGAATAAATCATGTTTTGTTTGGAAGACACCATTTCTGTGGCACTGCAAAATGTATGTTGTCACAAGTTCCTAAGGGAAGACTCTTCCAAGTACCAAAAACTTAGTTGGGCCTGTTCTTATGCAGTTAGGAATCAGGGGACTGCAGCACAGAGATCCAGTCTAAGTGACTGAACCACATGTTTTGACCCAAAATGTGTGCTTGTCACCCGAGGGGCACACAAGAGGGGTATAAATTGATTTATGGCACAGATCACCCAGTAGGAACAGTGGCGACATATAGGGGATGCACGTGCACCCGCCGAGAGCACCGGTGCACCGCCTGACCGGCCGCACGCACCACTTAGGTGATGGAAAGGTGGGGGCAGGTGGGAGCGCCAGTGCCCCTCTGGCTAATCACTGCAATCATTTCAGCTATTTCTGAGAGAGGCTGCAGCCACTTCTGGGATCAGAGCGATCGGCCACAATGACTGGCCCTCATGGGATCACCCGTGGGGGGCAGGATTGGTCACAGTGGGGGCCCATGCCCCCTCGACTAAGGTGCCACCAGTTGCCTGTGAGTAGGAAAGTAAATCTTCCAACAGAATAAACCCCACTCACAGAAGGTTAGGGCTGGAAGAGACTCGCGAGATCCTCGGGTCCAGCCCCCCTGTTCTGGGCAGGAAAGGCTGTTGGGGGCAAATAACCCCAGCAAGGTATGCATCCAGTCTCCTTTTCAGCATTTCTTCTAGGCCCTCTCAAAGAAATTAATTGTTAGTCGCTTCGCCCCTGGCAAAAAGTTTGGTGATGATACTAGCTTCTCTCAGCAAGAAAGTATCTAGTAAAATAATTGTAGGCAACTTATTCTGTCACCCACAATGCTTAATGTGATCCTTAACAGAAGATAGGATATACAGCCGCTGTGATTTCCAGAAGGCAGGGGATGGGAAAGAAACACACATGCACAACAGAGAATAGCACATCCCGGAAAGTGCTTGCTAATGGATCTCTTAAGATAATGTGTGTCATCATTCAGCCAGCATTTTAATCAACAGGGACAACTTCCTCCCAGTGCTCTGAATTTCATAAATCAAGAAGAGTCCTAATTAAAATAGTTTCTCAGCAGTGGCTTTTAGATTACTGCATGCAACTCAGGTTAAAAAAAAAAAAAAAAGAACGTGTCAGAATAAAGGATACATGGAGACCAGCAAGTGGTACAGATAAAGACATGCCTTATGAAAAGCCTTATTTTCCTTGTTTTTGTTGTTGCTTCTATTACTCTTTTCAGTAAAGGCTCCACCACCACAGATCTCCTCGAGGCAAACCTTACTTGGTGGTGGTGGTGAACTTGCAGCACCTACTGCAATAAGAAAAGTTTTACTTTTAAAACAGGCCCAACAAACTGCTAAATGAAGCAGAATCCATCTGTACATTAACAAAATAACAGCCAACTCCCGGGCCACTCCATAAGTCCCAGGTCTAATCCCTCCCTTTACTAGCCCCTAGGAAACTTTCATGACCTCTTTCTCCACATAAAATCTGAAGTAACATTTTCAAAAGCTCCTATGGATGTGTCTGCGCCATCTCCAGCTGAACCCAGGGAAGGATCCAAAGGAGGGTGCAGTGGTGCCGTCATACTCCCTTTTGGATCATGGAGATACCTTTCAGTTCACAGGAGCATCAGCCAGGGACTTTAGGTCTTAGAAGCAGGTAAAAATCTACACGCTCTCCCCACTCTCTGCACCTCCTCCCTTGCCTTGTGTGTGCAGGGGCACTTAGCCTCCTCCCTACCTGCCACTGCCAAACTAGGGGCAAAAATTATGTATAAACCCATATAAATGATCAGAAACTGGTTCAAATCTGTAACCCTACAGAAGTTCAGTGTGCATAAACTGCTTTCAAAATGTCCAAAATGGGTCTAAGACAAACTTGGATGGATGTAGTATCAGACCAACTTTTGTCCCATATCCCACCAGATTTAAGTCAACTCTCAGTCCCCCAGCATCCCAGGATGCTTAGAACCTCCGCTGCAACCCCCCACCCCACTCACAGGGTGGGCGAGCTGGCCATGACCCAAACAGTCTGCTCCAGCTAAGCAGGGAGAAGTGCGTTAGCACCCCCCAGCTTCTGGCCTGAGCCATCACAGGTATGCGGGCTGCATTTCTGGAATCAAAAGTGAATGTCTGTGCACTTGCTTATTAGTTCAACCCACACAGTTTAGACTAACCTGAAAAAATTGAATCGATTCAGCCTCAGGCTTTTTGACTCTCTATACTTAGCCCCACTGTCTCTGGCTAACCCAGGAGCTCCAAAGCTGCCACTGCCCCACTCCAGCTGTGGTGTATGGTGTCAGCAGCAGGCAGGATGCACCTGGCTGCCCACCCTCTGGCATTTCCCAACAGCCTGAGAGCAGGGGCAGGGAGAGGGAACAGCTGCCTGCACACCCACTCCCTACAGCCCCAGTGGGAGCAGGACAGGAGCAGCTGGGACAGTGAGGGTGGCAGGCAAATCTCCCCAAACCCCTACACCCAGAGGAGTAAGTGGAGAGGGCAAGGAAGGGAGTGGGACCACAGCACAGACGGGAAGGAAGGGTGGCCGAGAGCAGAAAAGCAGAAAGATTCTTATTTGATTTGATGACTAAAAAAAAGTTCCCACCAGTGGCTCCCATGGCATGATGTGCTTGCAGGGAATGCAGCCACTGCTTCCACCTTTTAAAATCCTGGATCCACCCATGACCACTGTCAAGCATACCCTGTCCGCAGGCTCTCCCGTCACCTGCCACACCTCAGAAAGTAGGTAACAGAGCTCAGCATTAATTGTACTCCAGCCGGAGAGAAGCTCTGCAGCATGATCTCTCTCGTATGCTAACCTGACTATATTGCCTCCTTTGGAGGGATTCGATGTATGCAGTGCCTGTAGTATAAGCAGGCAGAGTTATGATACAGTATGAACAGTACCAGTGCAGTTTGTAGCAGACTCAAAATAGGATAGGCTGTACCAATGCAAATCACAAGTTATTCTGGTGTTTCTTGTAGAGGTTTGTACCAGCTGATACCTTGGGGTTGACAGTCCAGTGCATTCAAGCCCTGAGAAAACCAGAAATGCACGAGTGTCCATGCAATTGCATGCAACGGAGATGAACAATAAATGTGCACACACAAGATGCATGTGTGTATATAGTGCCTAGTTAAACATGCAACCAGCCATTTTGATGCCCAGAACATGGCCTATACATGCACTTGAAGTTGTACAAAGTTTCTACAAACCTACACTGCAAGACATTTCCCACCAGTTATCTTGAGACACCATAAAAGACTACCCATTTCTGGTTGCATATTACTGTTTATTCCCACACCCCTTGTCCGAGCATGGCGTGCTCTCTCATATTCACAGGAATGGATTGGGAATCAGGAGATTCCACTTCTTATATACCCCCTTCCCTGCTTGAGTTTGAGACCTTGAAAAGGTCAGTTAGCTGCCATCTGCCTCTGTTTATCCATCCATAAAATGGGCATAGTTGCTTCCCACAGTCCTCTGATCCTTGAAGGAACAGCACCCTAAAGTGTCAGGAAAGATTACAAATGAGAAAATCTGTCTCTCTCTCTCCCCCACCCTTTTTTTTTTTTTTTTTTTCTTTTCTTCCAAACCCTTAAATTCTCACTGGCTTTACCAGAATTCATGCAGGTCTAATCACCACATTTTTTTCAATTCTCCTTGATGCTGTTGCTGTAACATTTACCCATTCCTAATACAAATGGGAATTAAAAATTCAGTGGTGCAAAAATTAATTGTCCAAACAATAAATATTTTGATACCAAGAAAAAAAGTAGGTCTCTAATTTGCAAAGCACATGCTACACAGAATCCTTAAGGCTTCACCTGCTTTCCTGATCTTTGACTTCTTTTGCCCTGATTTTAAACTGTTCAATGGAAAACTTACAGGCCACTATAAATTAATTATATTTTCATTTTTCCCTTTTTTTTTTTTTTTTTTTTTTGCCAGGACTTGTCCTAATAATCCATGAAAGTCGGGGCAAGGGGAGAGAAAAGGACTACAGCATGTAGTAACAGCACATTTATTCTTTTTCTCCAGGGGCAGGCACACAAAGCTGCACCATGTGGGCCTGCTTGCCTAAGCTTGACCTCACATTGACTGTAAAATCTTCAGTCTGCAAGAAACACATGTAACAGGTAAACAAGCCAAGCAAGGTCACAGAGCCCATAAAGCACTGGAAAGCAACATCTAGGACCCCAGCCTCAGCTGCTATAAGTCAGCAAAGCTCTGTTGAAGTGAACAAAGCTGTGCCAGTTTATAGCAACTGAAGACTTGCCCCATAAAATATACTTTGTATAAAGAAATACAGCTTCCACAGAACCAACTTATTTCCTTCACTCCTACAGCTAAACAGATGCTTCAGTTTGACAAGTAGGTAAGTAGTATCTTTTAAAATACAATGTACCATATAAAAAATAATAATCCACAGACTTAACTTTTTCCCTGGTTTCCAGTGTAACTCCGTAAGTTTTAAATCAGTTCCTTCTGATTTACCCCAACATGAGAGGGAGGAAAATCGCAACCCAAACCTATAATTTATTTGGAAACACAAGATAGACAGATTGGGTCCTGCAAAATAAGAATTTGGGTCAGCTATAAATGAGAGGCAAGGATGTCTTAGGGTGATATATTTTATAGAATTTACTATGTAGTTGGAATAAATTTAGGCAAGCTTTTGAATGCAAGACATTCTTCCTCAGGTCTAACTTTATCCCAACTATATAAAGTGGTCCAATAAAAAGATACCACCCTGAGACATCCTTGTCTCGCATACTTTCTGGACCATCACGGATACACCATCACTCTTACACTACCAATCTAGTCTAAGGACAGAGAGAGGTTTGGATGAGTTTAGACAGGGACCTTATTTATGAACTTTCATCTTGTGTGATGTAGGATTCACAGTGCTAAATACCCCTTCCAGAAACTGAACCTGGGGAAATTTCATAGATTTCATAGACATCAGGGCTGGAAGGGACCTCGGAAGATCATCGAGTCCAGCCCCCCGCCCAAAGGGCAGGAAGTCAGCTGGGGTCATAGGATCCCAGCAAGATAAGCATCCAGTTTCATCTTGAAGGTGTTCAATGAAGGCGCTTGAACCACCTCCGGTGGCAGGCTGTTCCAGACCTTGGGGGCTCGGACAGTAAAGAAATTCTTCCTTATGTCCAGCCTGAAACGATCTTGAAGTAGTTTGTGACCATTCGACCTCGTCATCCCTTGGGGCGCTCTGGTGAACAAACGTTCCCCCAGATGCTGGTGGTCACCCCTGATAAACTTGTAGGTGGCCATCAGATCACCCCTAAGCCTGCGCTTTTTCAGGCTAAAGAGCCCCACGGCTCTCAGCCTGTCATCATAGGGTCTGTTTCCCTGACCTCTGATCATGCGCGTGGCTCTTCTCTGGACTCTCTCAAGCTTCTCCACATCCTTTTTGAATTGTGGAGCCCAAAACTGGACACAGTACTCCAGCTGCGGCCTCACTAAGGCCGAGTACAGGGGGAGAATGACGTCCCGGGATTTGCTTGAGAAGCATCTATGGATGCAAGCGAGACGTCCCGGGATTTGCTTGAGATCATCGAGTCTGACCCCCTGCATAGGCAGG
>NW_005842107.1:1976225-1980729 GCF_000455745.1 Alligator sinensis
TTGCAGGGACGTGTAGCTTTCCTTAACATAGAGAGCTACCCCCCCACCCCTTTTCTCTACACGATCCCTCCTGTACAGGGTATACCCATCTATCCCCGTGGTCCAGTCATGGGTGGAGTCCCACCAGGTCTCTGTTATCCTTATGACATCGTAATTGTTTGCACTGAGCATGAGGATGATAAATTATGTTAGCTCACTTTTGTATTATCAAAATTGGTATGTTTTTCCCCAAAGAATTGAAAGTTTCGGCCGGGGGGGGGGGGGGGGGGGGGGGTTTAAAAAAAAAAAAGATCAGTTCTCTAATAAGAGTGGATTATGTATATCTCATTTACTGGAAGAAAACATCAGAGCATAGGTTTACCAGAAGAGAAACTTATGAGAAAGACTAAATTGGATCTCGAATTGATGTTATCATAATGTAAGTATTCATTGTTTGGTTCTGACATTTCTTCCATTGTCTCTGAAACAGGACATTACACAAGAGACTGGTTGATAACCAGACATGCTGTCACAGATGCTTCATTGTTGAATAAGGGCACTCTGTAACCTGGTTTCCAAAAGTAACACTGTCATTGCACAGTGGCTCAAATTTCCCAAGAATTATTAGCAAAATTATCTTTAATATCTAATCTTGAGCTGAGGATGCTCAAGGGTTCAGCGGACATGTCTATATAAGATGCTGACTGCGCACTTGTTACACAAGTACTAAATGATTGCGCAGTAGCCAGAGTTACTGCATAGTAGCATTGCTGAATGGCTTACCAGTGGTTTTATTTATCACTGAAGTAGGAGAAAACTCCAGAGCCTGGATTGGTTTCTCTTGTGCAGGGCCTGAGGAAGTCTATCCATGCAGGACTGGAGAGGGGTCTAATAATGGCTCCCTCCAAGTGATGCCCCACATCAGGTACAAGACCATGTGAATTATATTCAATGTAGTCCCTTTCACTGCAAGGACTGGGTGACTATAAAGGTCCAGAGTATAGCTGCTCAAAGCCACGAATACATTCTGAGAAAGTTCTCTCCAAAATGTGTCCCTTTTTCACAGAAATTTTTTAAAATTCAAAGCTCTTGATCACCTCTATACATAAATAAAAACAGAACTGTAAATGGTTTCAATGGTCAATCTCTAATCCCACATCGACGTTCCAGATACTCCCAGAGGGTCATCCTTTGGCCCTGGACTATAATTCCAATTGCTTTCATCAAAGGGAGAGGGTCTCTAGCATGTTAGCCAAAATCCAACTGAAAATAGGGAGTGTCTACTGCAACCTGCATTCCTCCTGCAAGAAACAGCTGAGACAAAGGTGGTTCCTGCTTTCCCACCCCCAAAAGAGCCTGTCAGGAGCAGCAGCAGTAGCTGATCAACTGTTTGGCCCAACAGTGGAGCTGCCGCAGCTTTGGGCACAGACCGTCAGGGGTCCAGCTATTTCCTCCCTCCCCCTCTGGAGGGCTGGCAAGAGAGAGAAGCATTTTGGGATGCTGGGGATCTGAGGAGCAGGAACATTTTTGTAGCAGATCCAAACAACCTAAATGTGCACGCTTACTTTCTGCAGTGCTATAAAGGGGTAGATAATGCTACAAAGAAAGTGTGTCCTAAGCCTATTATGAAATATGAACTACCAAAGGTCCAGAAGTTAAAGATTGCTTCTAGTAAACTCTAAACAACATAAACCTGTCATGTCTGGAAATCTCAGAAGAACAAGTTGTTTCTTCAGATTTAGCAAGTATCCAGAAAAGACCTCAGATATAAATTATTAATAAAAAATGAAATCAACTGACATGATTTGTCCTCTGAGATATCTCATTTGAGCGTAGATCAAGGCTCAGTGTTTATTTCAACTTTTTTCAATGGACTGATCACTTCTGTATCTCATATCTGAGCAGTTCAAATTTGATCTGCTTGGCAGTCAAAGCTGGTTGGAAAACAGGAAACATTTTTTCCATGAGCTGTTTTCCTGGGTACTGCCTAAACTTTATTTTGATAAACATTTTCTGACCAGCTCCAGTGATGGTATCGACACCAGACGTGCAAAAGATTCTGCTTTGTGGATCTCAGGATTATAAGCCAAGACCAAACTAAGCCTATTCATCCACTGAGATGCATTTTCTAGCAAAGTTTCATTCTAAAGTTCCTTGTTTCCAAGAAACCTGGAAAAGTCAAGTTCCCAATTTGTATTAAAATTATTTAATCGAGTATCTTCTTCATCTGTCCAGGAAAAAACATGTTATCCTGCTAATATTATACCCTCATTTTCATAGTATCCATGCATTTCTGAGAGGTAGAAGGCATGTTGAGCATCCATGGTGCAACTCACCACCTTTGCTTGTAGATACCACATCCTTTATAAGGATTAGTAGTGAGACAAGCAGAAGGGACACAGAAGCCCAAAAATATTTTTTGGAGAAACTGGTGCAATACAGTGGCTCTAGGCTCAGGTTAGACTTTGACATAGAAATTTTATTTTGCAACACAAGAGCCTAAACTGCCAGAGAAACCACAGAGGTTTTTCTTGTATTATCACTGCCAATGAAAATGACCAATAAAATGCATTGTCATGGAGTGCATAAGGGGCATAAATTAACCTATGCGGCTGCCTTGGTTGCTGGGATTTTCAGACATAAACACAATGTGCTTGGCATGTAATAGCTAAAATTATGAGTGTAAGAGTAAGAAAATTTTTGTGACACCAAATTCGCAATCTGTATGCATTAGAACACCCTCTGGCTGTGTGGTTTCTTATGGGATAATGTTCATCAAAGTTTAGTGCACCAAACAGTAAATGGCTTGAAAGTAGAGTCTTCTGTCTCAGAACAAGTTTCCACCGACATTCTTACCTTCACCCCTTCTCTCCCTGGCCAGGAGATGGGAGGGTTGCTGCTAGTCTCAGTCTCCACTTCAGCTGAAAACTACTTGGACTGCTGAGCAGGGCTGCGTGAAGCTTCGGTCCCCGATTCAATTCAGTGGAGACAAGGCCCGATTCCATGGTCAAATCTCCAGATCTGAATTAAATCAGAGGACCCTTTAATCTCTCCGAATCAAATCAGAACCCTCCAAATTGATTCGGAGAGATTTGGAAAGATTCAAATATTCGAACAGAGACACAGCTTTAAATGGTTTTTCTACATACCTCAAGGTACCCGGCAGCTCGTGAACGCTGTGATGCCGGGGCACATGGAGCATCCCACAGGAGCATGGGGGGGCTCCCCAGTGCGCTCGGCAACAGACCCACAAGTGGACCAGAAGCACTTCCGATCTACTTCGGCGACTGGTGCCTCTTGGGTCTGGGGGGCGCCCATGGTTGTGGGGTGCAGTGGGGCCCCCTGCATGCTCCCTGGCAAACCCAGAAGTGAAGCAGAAGTACACTGGAGCACGTGGAGGCTCCCTCCTCTCCCACACTCCTGTAGGATGCTCCATGCGCCCAGCATTGAAGCGTTCACAAGCCGCACTGGTACCTTGAGGTATGAAAAAAACATTTAAAGCTGCGTCTATGGCTGAATCACTGATTCTCTGAATCAGCATCAACTCTTCAGATTCAGATTCGGCCAAATCGAATCAGAGACAGTGATCCAAATCAACAAATCGAATCACTGGCCCAGATTCGGGCCAAATATAAATCCAAGTAGAATAGGGCCCACTTCACACACCCCTACTGCTGAGCTTTATGGATTCCAACATTTACTCCGTGACAAGTGTAATGCTGACCTGAGTTACGTGATCAGATAGGAGGCAACAAAGTTTGGTAGCAACCCTGTGTCACAGGCCTATTACAGAACTCACTGATAGCATCAGCTCCTGACATGCTAAATAAATAAGATTTCTTATTTAGATTTTGTAATTAGCTTATCCCATGTGGCAGCACAATGTGCAAACTCGACTACATAATTATGAGTACACTAATAAATAAAATGCACTTAAGGACCCATTTCTACTTCCAGGTTCACTTAGTCAAAGAATGACCAGGCCACTGGAATAAGCCCACACCTTTGTGAACAAGAAAGCAGTACTTTGCTGGTTTACCTCTCACTTCCATTGCTGGGCTGTCAACACTGGTAGAATATTAATACAGACCTGACATATACTTTCCCTTAATGTTCAACAGCTTAGTAAGTGCCTTCAGCCTGGATGGACCTGGAGTGCTCAGCAGCAGTCAAGCAGTTAATAGACTTTACAAATAGCCTGACAATGTCCGGATTCTCATTTATGGATAATAAGTGTTGAATTTTCATCTTGGTTGATAGGAAGCTAAAATCCCTCTTCCCTCCCCACCCCCGTCTCTCCCCCAGCAGTCAATATGCCAATGCTCTTCTGCGATTCTTTTGAATTCACACAGTTAATTAGGAGATGTGTGCACATTTAAAATCTATTTAGATTAAGCTTGGATTACAGAGCCCTCTCGCTTGCATGACCAATCTGGATAACCAAGCAAAATATGAAAATCCAGGCAAAGAAAGCTGCTCTAATCCTTGCGTATCTATTTGGCATGAGATCTGCCATCAAAGGAAA
>NW_005842107.1:1980760-2004127 GCF_000455745.1 Alligator sinensis
TTAAGTGATAGATTTCCAAGTGCATCATTTTTAGACCCATTAAAGCTATCAGGCCTGTATGGTTGCTAAGATACCATGAATCATGAAGGAAAATAGGAAATAATGGTAGATGCAGGAAGGCAGACACTGTGATGCTTATCAGAGGACATTCTCTGCATCTTCCTTATTAACTTCATGATGAGGATCATTTGCAAGAGGTCCCGTCTATTTTCCAACTAGGTGTTAGGATGTTCCTGCCTTAAATTGGTAAACATTGTTTATAATTCACATTTCACCAAGAATAATTGAATTTGTGGAAGCTGAGACTCATAATTGAGGAATTTATTAAAAAATAAGGTGGTATTTTTTACCCTGACTATTAAATGGTATCTTCAATTCTGGAATGAAATCATCCTTCATTGATTTCAAGTATATTTGACGATAACACAGACAGTGCTTTCAAAGAGTTTTTAAATTAAATTTGTAGCCAAGGTAATTGCTGTTGCAAAATTATGCAACTGAAGTAAAGCTTTACACTGCCACTTTCTTGATATTATAATTTAAATGCCTCTTTTCTAAGCATGAAAAATATGAGATGCCAGATTAGGGAAAGCATTCATTTATTATTGAATTATGTTACATTTTACCTTTGGAGGCAAAATGTAGGAAGAAAGAGTAAAACCTGGAACGGGGTCGGGCAGGGTAGTGCCTTCTGTCATTTGATCATCATGTCCTGAGACCTGTTCAAAGCTTCTCACTGGATGCAAGGTCCTGCAGCACCCGAAAGGTAGGGCCAGATATAAGAAAGGAAATCTATCCTCGGCACTATGTTCTCCTTCACAGACGGAGGGATTTCAGACTGAGAAGTGAGCCAAGGTTAGAGTGACAGTTACTTCGTGTATCAGGGAAGCAAGCATGCCCCAGAGGGAGCGTGGGTCTTAAAGAAGAGTGAGACAGGAGAACAAACCAAAAAATATAAAGAGCCGATTCACAGGATTCAGTATTTTTTATTATTTATTACATTTACTTCTTTAAATTGGTCTCTGGTCCTGATCAGACCTAACCCAAGGAATTTCAAAATTTCCTGACAACCAGAAATTCTCCGGTCCTTGAAGCTGCGTTTGCTATTCATGTTGCTTTCCCTGTTGCTACAGCCCTGAACAAAATGACAGCTTCACCGAGCACCCACAGGCTGCGCCTGTAGCCACAGATCTCAGGAGCGTGCCCCTGGATTTACGGGCTCCAAGTCCCAGCTCAATAGTGAGAGGCCTGGTAGCTCTCAAAGCCCAGCTGGATCCAGAGCTCTTTTGCACCAAGAGCCAAAGTCCCTGGTACCAGGCACCCTGCTCAGAGCTTGAAAGTGAACCCTGCTTCGAGGCACATGCCCCAGCGATTTCAGGCTACCAGCATTTTAGTATCTTGCAGTCCCCAGGCTTGATGTATCCCCCCACCCCCGGTGGGCTCGTTTCAGATCTGAGACCTGGATTCCCACCAGGGCAGCTGCCTTAAGATAAGAGACCCAAAACTTCTAGTGTCCCCGGCTTTGCAGCAGCAAATAAGACTCCAGTGAAAAGTGGTTTGAGATCTAGAGGTGAAGACTGCTATATGCAAGAGTTACAGTTTTCATAGTCTAGAAATGACTGTATCCCTCAGATGCAATAGAGATCCACGTTTCAAACAGTTCTTACAGAGGCAGAATTGTTTGTAGTGGGATCACAGCTAAAGCTGGACAAGAAGCTGTTTTTAGGCTCCCAGATTTCAAATGCTTTCACATTTCAAATATTTGCCAGAAATGGAAGGGTGAAGAAAGCACAAGTGAGACCTAAACAGCCTGGTGGTTACTCACCCAGGATGGGGAAGATGCAGGGCCGGGTACTGCTCTGTACAATTTAGGGAGAGAACTTGAAATTGGGTCCTACATCCCAGGTAAGTACTCTAACCACTAGGCAACTGGCTGTTGTGAGGCGAGTCTCATTCTGATGAAATTGTTCCATTCTGCAGAAAAAGCCATCGGCACAGGGTCTCTCACGTTCCAGATGTGTGCCATAACCACTGGTTACAGAGCTGCTCTCTCTGTCCCGCCCACTAAAGATTTACTTAAACAAAGCAGAACAGTTATGACAGGTCAGTTGAAGGGAAACTAAAAAGAATAAAAATCCAAAGGCACCAATATCTCTAATTCTGATGGTGCACTGCAGAAGATGGAAAGACAACCAACTATGGTAGCATTTATAGAAGAAATGAGCCTTGAATCTTATTTGTCAGTGAAAGGTTCCCTGTAGCAACACCTTCCTTTACAGCGGAGTTTGTTTTTTGGGGTTGTTGGTTTTTTTGTTTGTTTGTTTGTTTTTTAAGGTATTTGTTTTAATTTTATTGTTACATCCTCCTCTAGCTCATTGTAATGTCATAGAGAGATACTCAGGGTTAGAGTAGACACCCAACTGTTAGATTTGGTTTTGAGCAATCATAGAAGTGATGGACTGCATGACCCATGAGAGGTCCCTTGCCAACCCTAATGATTCTAGGGATTGATTTTCTTTGCAACTCACTTTCAGTTAGTGCTTTAGAAAAAATAAAAATAAAGCAAGCTAGATCAATGCTAGCTTCAGTGACATAGCTAGCTGCCCGACTCCTGCAGCATTTTCTCTACTGTGACGGTCTCATCCTTTTCTTACATTTATGAAGATCAGTCTCTTAACTTATGTATTTGTGGGCGTGAATAAGAATAAGAAGTTGGACTTTTTGCTTGCTGAGTCCTAGGGTGAATGGAACGTTACTACAAATTCGTTAACAGATACAAGGCCTAGGAGAGTGGGAGAGCGTACACACACAACATTTATACAAGGCTTTGTATTTGTTAAACAATTTACCTGTTAAAACAATTATACACACGCACACTGTTTATATACTGTCTCTCTACACACACTCTATATATTAGTTATTCTGCCCACTTTTAGAAATGAATGAGCATTGCCTCATTTATAATGTCTGCTGACAACTGAAAACTAGATCAGATTCAAGCATCGAAGAAGTGTTCCCATCAGAAAGGTAGCTTCTGTAGGTGAGAATCCCAGGATATCAGATGAGATTCAGATGGGTCCTGTGAAATTCTGTGCTTTCACTGCTGAAGTTTTCCGAAACTCAGTGGCACCGTTTTGCTCTTTCCTCACTTTCAATTGGCAATCTTCCTCCCCCCACCTCCCTTAACAACAGCATGGGCCTACGCCAGAAGACAACTGGAAACAAAACTAAGACCTATGCCCTGCATCTCGTTGATGCTGTGTTCCTCCCAATTTATTTCTAGCTTGCCATAGCCCCTACATTTCCTTGCTTTGGTAAGATATAACCAATGATAGCTGATGAACCTGAAGGGCAGATAAGAATAACCCCCAAAGTGCCAAAAGCTTCCTCAAAGCACCTAAATTCAGTTGTCAGACCAGGAACTTCCATCTACTGGGATTTTACTCCCATTAGACTCTGTTTCATTTCGCAAATGCTTCAAGGCTTCCCTCACCAATAACAGAGTACATGCCTTTGTCGGTAAGACCCATCTCATATCAATTTTTTCCAGAGGTGTGAAGAGATGCTAAAGGCAATATTTAATTGTCTGTGTCTGGGACTATCAGTACAGGTCTGGCTTGATCCTCACTGAATCTTTGCCCCAACATCAGTGGTTTTGTAGCATCAGAAAAAAAAATGTAACTTCCCGCTTATCTTTTAGGATGATCTAAACAGACCCTCTAAAAGGTCCCTAAGTAGTCACTGGCCCAGTGAGAAGAAAAGGCATCTTCTCCCTAAACTGGAAGAAGATAACCTACCTCTGTCTCTCTCCTCTTTCACTCTCAAATCACTCCTCAATATTCTTGCTCCCTGTTCAGAAGTCTGTTCACAAGCTGATAAATATGACATTTTAGTTCTGTCAACAGGGAGCCAGAAGCTGGCACTAGCTTAACAATCAGCAAGTGCCCCTACAAGTGGCTTTATTTGCAGTACATGTCCTATACATTACTGTAGCCAAGATGTAAATGAGGGGCTTCGCGGGTCTCTGGGCAGATGTTTTGTAGGCAAACCATAAGGAATATTCCCTCCGGCACAGTCAGTAAGAAGGGACCTCATCTTGCCTTACCAGAAATCTTATTTCTGCATATCCCATCCCAGAAAATCTCCATATCAATGGAAGTGCAATAACAAATTAAACTGACAAAATACGCAGGTGAGCATGGTACCAAAGACGGTTACGCTTCTTAACAGGTTTATATAGCCGATTATATTAAATCCTAGTGGAGCCTCTTGCCCTGAGCTGTATCTTTTCAAATACTATAACAGCTGTTCAATTTTGCAGAAAAAAATCTAAATAGGTTATAACCTTTGACTTGAACACTGTGTAATTTCAGCTTTAACACTTGCTTCTGCATTCTCACTGAGCATGCTACAGTATGTGGCCTTTGACTTGTTTTTATTACAGCTCCTTTATATTGTATCCATTTCAGCACTAAGGTTCAGAATCAACACATGCCTTTTTTCCCCCATGCTTCCCTATCTTACCTCTATCTGCAACATCTCATGGGATTTGGTAGCCAAAGTATATTACTTTGCATTTGTTTGACACATGATTTCATTTGCCATGTGCCAACATCATCCAGTTAGTTTATACTGCAGAATGAAGTCTTTGTGTATTTTCCTTTTGACTTGCATCAGGCCTTCCAGGTTTGGTATCAACAAGTATTTTAACAATTCCAAAGTTAAGTTGATCATTGAAGAAGATTTCCATAATCTAGGACTTCAAGCACTAACTCAAATCCATGAAATTCCTTCAGCAAAGACTGGAAGACGACCTCCATGCCCCCACTTTTTGGCTTTGGTTTCTTTTGCTGTTTTCTCCAGATAATCCCCATTTCCCCTCCTGATCCCCCTATGTTTTGCTTTTGCATCAACCTGTCATATGAAAACATGTGCATGCAAGTTAAAATAATAGTCTCCTCTTCACTTGATTTATTTTACCCTATTCTTGCTACTGCTATTGCACTTGCTTGTTTCCAGACAACCGATTTCTAGTTGATACGTGCACAAGAGGAGCACCGCTCTTAAAGATATTGAAGCTTAACATTACACAGTACCTGGCACTTTCTCCTAAATGTTTCCTGCAATTACCAAGAAAAGCTGTTGGTGGCCTCAGTTGGGAATTAGGATTAACAGCATCTGGTTCCAGACACTGCTGATTTTGTGTCTCCTTAGTTTGCCACCAGCTTTTGAAGTCATGTATGATGGTGTGTAGCTGGATGATGATAGCTAGTATGTTGTTAGTATCATTTCTTGTAAATCCATTTAAAAAAAAAAAAAATCATTTAATACTTCAATAATTCCACTATCCCCTTTGATCTTATTTTCCATCTCATTCTGCACTGTTCTAGCTTCCTCATTGACTGATCCCTGGATTTTTAGTTATGAAGGAATGACTTAAATGTGCCTTTTCTACCTAGCTCATTTGTTTCAATACTGAATCTCAAGTATCTCAAGCTAACAATAACTTCAATATCCATTATTTACCTGCTCCAGTAGATTCTTTTCTTCTTGTTCTCTAGCCAGTCTTGTACAAATCCCTTGAAGGAATGTAATATATTTAACATAGGTTGTTAGGCTGGATCAGCATAGCTCCATTGGGCATGTTGCTTTCTATAAATACTTGGGAAAGATGAGAGTGAAAAAAGGACAGGCCACAGACACAGCAAGGTTACAGACTTCCTTGTATAACCTTAGCTAATGTAGCTAAGTTCTTAGTGGCAGATGGGTGCAAAAATTGTGACAAATAATAAATCTGCCAAAAGAATGGAGTGTGAGGGGCCAAAAGTATTTTTGAAACTGGGTTGCATTAAGGAAAAAATAGGGAAGGAAGGACCTAAAAAAACAGTTAATTTGAAAGTGAAACTTTACAGGTTTTTGTTTGGAAATGCATTTTTTTTTTTTTCAACTGACCTAAAATGAAAGAAGAAAAAAAAGGTTTTAAAAGATAAAGTAATCTGAAAACAAACTGAGCATTCCGTTTAATATTGAATGAAACATTTCAGTTTGGCTTCAAATTTATTTTTTTAATTTCACCAAAAAACAAATAATATAAATCTTTTTGTTTGTTTAATGCAAATCAATTTTTCTTCTGATGGTTGTTTGCCTAGTGAGCCAAACAACCCAAACAGTTTGCATTTAGCTCTGGTCCTCATCACAATAAAAGAAAAGGATTATCAAACACAGGGTAAAACAAAAAACTTCTTTTTCCTTTCTGCTCTTCTGGAATTTACCATGTAGGCTTTTCAAATCAATGATTAATCAGGTTTCATAGTACCTGCCTGGGAGGTAGGTATTATTACCTTCCACTTGTGAATGGAGAAAGCAAACTGTGAGGGTAGAGGTGAAATTCAGAACCCCCAATTTGCAGGAAATTTTGATGTTTAATTCTTATTTGGACCAAATCAATTTTCTGGAAGTTCTTACAAAGCAGAATTTCCACAAACCATTTGCTTCAGAAACACCTACACACCACATTTCTTGAAGGGAGATTGCTCCCTAGAACACTGGCGCTGACTGAAATTGACACTTTTGTCAGTTTCACAGCTGCCCACTGCTGCTTTTCAGTGTCTAGGCTCTGATGCAGCTTGTCAGGTGGGCTACAAAGGAGCCGATCCATGTAAGCTGGCAAGAAGGTAGCAACTATCAACGTCTGCCTGTGTTCTGCCTGACTATTCATCAAAAGTAACATTTATATGAAACATTTCATTTTTGATGAATCAGCACTATCCAGCAGCCAATAACTCCTCCAGAAAATTTCCAACACTTCAAGTACATAGAAGCTGAGTGAAGTGCCCAAGGTCATGTAAGGAGCTTCCAGCAGAGCCAAGATGACAAGACAGCTCTCTTGATAGCCAGTCTTGTGTTCTAACTACTAAAACAACCCTACCAGTCTAGGGACAGAAGTTACACAAACTGGTTTAAACTTGTAACAGAACAGAAGCTCAGCGCACATGAACCAGTTTGAAAATGGCTGAAACTCGTTTAAGATAGACCTGGTTGAATGTAGTATCAAATTTAACTGATTTAGGTCAAACTGGTTTATGAAACTTTTGCCCCAGACCCCTTCCTGATTCAAGTTAAATCACAGTCCCCAAGCATCCTAGCTTGCTTTCCAGCTCTGGGATGGGCTGTGTTGTCTGCTCCAGAAAGCAGGGCTGGCCCTGCCCCTCTGCTCCCTAGCTGGAGCAGTGAGGGATGGCTAACAACAGGGTGAGGGGGAAGCAAGCCCAGCTGGGGATGCAGCCAAGTCTGCAGGGGGGAAACTGCCCCCCTCCCCAGGCAAACCCTGGCTGGGGTCTGGGGCCAGGGATGGTGGGTTAAACACCCCTTCCCCTGCTCAAACTTACTGCTAGCTGCAAATGTGGACTACAAATCCCAGAGGCACCTGGAAGCAGGAAAAGGAAGTGATGAGCAATCCTGCAGAGTCCTGCTGCTATGATTTTGGACTGCAAATCCCAGCGACCTTGGGGGCAGCAGGAAGAGGAAGGGAGCATACAGCCAGAGAGCCATGCTCTAGTGCCCCCTGGCTTCTGGTCTGAGCCACTGCAGGCATGTGGCTCCATTTCCTGAAACAAAGGTCAATGTGTGTTCATGTCTGTTTCAATTTAATCTGTACATCTTAGACCAACCTGCAGATTGAATTGATTCAGCCATGGGCTTCTTGACTGTCTGTACCTAGCCCCAATGTGCTCTGATCCTCTCAGTAAACCTTTCTTCCTGGTCCAATGTGCATGATGGCAGAGAACCACAAGAGCAGCACGTAACATGAAGATTCTAAAAGAAGTTACTTGCAAATGTCAAACTTCATATTTTTTTAAATCTTGTGAAGCATGGACCTTATCCTCTCCTGAATGAAGTTGGCATAGCATTGTGGAAATCAATGCAGCTATTCTCCTTTACTCAATAACTGCAGAACTCTTGTGAGCAAAGCATGGTTGTAGTCTTTTTTTTTTATTTACAGATAGGGAACTAAAATACAGATGTTGAATAACTTGTCTATTCTTAAGGAAGTCTGCCTGTCTAACAAGTTCCTATCCTTGTGGCGTCTGAGCGGGAATAGTGTCAGTGGTAGAATATAGATTAGAACTCAATAACTCCCATTTTCCTGTCTTCCGCTCAGCCCACTGCACCATGTTGCCTTTCACAGAGTAAAAGTTACCCTTGTAAGACTTTTAATTCTTACTGTCAGAGGAAATGAGTGATGTACTACTGGAAGCTCTTTCAAAGCCAAATGTTACAAGGCTGAGATGTTGTATTTCTAATGTCTCATATGCAATACTTCTCAAATTATAAAGGGAGGTGGAGTCCCAATTTGACCTTTTCACATTCTGTATTTGACTGGTTGGCCATTTTTAACTCAACATGCTTCATGTTTCCCAAGTTTACAAGCTCACTAACCTGTAAGGAAGCGGTAGTTTTCAAAATACCAAATATTGAAAGGTCACAATAGTCATTTCATTACATTCATAGAATATTTTATTCATAAAGCATTTCATCTCATCTCCCGTATGTTCTTTTCCTCTCCTTAATTATGCAGCAATAACACATTAGTCTTTCCTTTTGGGGACAGTAAGAAGAACGGAAGGTAAAACAAATGCATCCCTATTATAGTTACACCACTTTCATTATATGAACTCACTTAGCTAATCAGGTTCGTTATTCTGATAAAATTTCCTTTTCATCACCAAAGATGCACTGCTGAACAGTTACTAAATACTTTGCACTTTTGTGTCTCCATCACTAACAATCAACTGTGGATATTGCTAAGTGCTACTTTGCTTTCTACTTGACTTTAAGAAGATGAAAATTAGGTTCCAGGTAACTATGCTTACTGTCTGTATACAAAAATACAAGGCCTAGTTATCTACATACACTGATGCTCTTTGTTAGGTTCTTGGAACTTTTGTAAGAGAAGACAGGAAAGGCATCAAGATGACTCTCAAATTATGTGGAGGGATATTGCTCAATTTTCATACACTGAGGTATGTTACTCCTAAATTTTCAGTATTAGTGGATTGATCACATGGTACTTTCAAGATACCTTAATCACAATGCACCAGTGAGTCCCTGGGGCTACATACCACGTGTTCCCTGCTCCTGCATGGTGCATTCAGCACCTGCCCACTACATCACACCCCTAAGTGGTCCCACCCCCAGCCACCTTGCACCACATATCCAGGAACCCCACCATGTCCTAACCTCCCCAGCCATAGGCTTCCTTGCTACATCGTGCCCCTCAGGTACCCCAGGCCATGGGCTCCTGCAGCATTGCCAGCTGTACCACCTCATCCTCTTAGTTCAGGGAAAAGGAAACCGGAGGAAGAAAGATCCTAAAGACCCTGACTGATCCTACATCTGGAACAGCAGCCAAGTGGGAGCCCAAGGGCCACAATTTAACCCTTAGTGAACCATATGTGGTCTGCAAACTACCAGCTGAACACCCCTGATCCAAACCAGTACTTTTGGCTTTTTTACTGCTTATGACAACTTCTTCTGATGGCAGGAAACATTCAATAATCCAGGCTGACTTGTTTCCAGTATCTGAAACCATTAGACAATTGCTTCCTTCTCCTGCTCTTTCATTATTCCTCAGATTGCACACTTTCAAGAAGAAATAGAAATGCCAAAATATGGCAAGTATCGCTTTCAGGGTATATGGCTAGAAATGGAAGCAGAAGAACTCAAAATCTCAAAGAAAATAAACACCTAGTCTCATAAGAGTTTCACATCAAATTTTGCAGGCTCAGAGTAGTTTTGATGCTTTCCAAAGCTCTTAAATATCATCCATCCTTGAGGCAAGCTAAGAGAAAGAAACATCCACTGGTCAGAAAAGACACTGAAACAGTGAAATTGTTGCTTTTCAGATGTATTTTTGTTTCAAGGTCTATCATTAGATGCTAAAAAAGGAGCAGCAAACTTCGTAGGCAGACAGAGTTTAAGAGAAAGACAGAGAGTATATCCTCCAAATCCTCACTAAAGGTAAGGGGTGAATTAAATCTACTAATCCATCTTAGATTTTATAAATTAATAAAAGCCTTAACACACAGTGAAATTGTTTTTAGTCTTTATGCCATGTGCAATCAACACTGAATGGAAGATAATCCAATAAAATGGCTTAAATAATAAAAGATACTATTTTCTTTAACAGGTACTCTCTCAACAGCTACACACTTGCAACAAATTAGAAATCCCTAATGAATACTGCATTATTTCTATTGGCTTTTATGCTATCATTACTAATTGATTGCCATCATACATGTCTAATTAAGAGGACAATAATATGACCATGGCATTTTTTAGCATACATATTTGTGTAGGCTTTTTAACAGTGCACTCTAGCAGTCTGTGTCATTTGGTCTGACAGGTTATTAAATAACTAAGAACCACCTTTAGAAAGCATGATCATTCACAGTGATGAAACACCCATCACCTGCTCTATCCAATTGGCTTCCAAAGACTACAGCACAGAATTTATATGCAATATTTGTCCTCTGTGATGCTGAGAAATGCTGTTTTCATCCCCGCCCTCTTTTGGTTACATCTATTTTTTTTCAGAAACATTCCTTTAGTTCAAATCCCGATTAGTTCAGCTCAGTTTTTTCTCTCTTTTGAGAGGACTTTTCCCATGTTTGGTCTCATTAGAAAGGGGTTTTTTTTTTTGGTTTAGAAAGACTTCCATTATTGGTTTGGCCAATTATAAATTTAAATGAAAATCTATGGAAGTCAGTAGAAAGAGCCCCATTGATATCTATGACCAGATCCTAACTCTGTGAGCAAAATCAGAAAACATCTCAATTTCCAATTTAGATTTTTGCCTGTTTCTCTTTCAAGATGAATTTAGTGAGGAACCTGGCTAGCTTTAAATACTTCATGAGGAACACCAAAAATGCCTTCAATTGGATTTTGTTCTTTTTTCCCCTCAGACACTTCAGGACAACTACAGAATTAAATGAAAGGAAGAAATGCAGTAGCCCATGTGCCTGTCACCACTCTGGTCATGTAACTTATGTTGTATGACATCCCTCCATTCTTTGCTAGCTAAGTTTATGGAACTTTAGGGTGCGTACAGAAGTTGCTTTTTTCACAGTTTAAAGTGCTGTATTGCCGTGGCCTAACAGAAGTGCACGACTTTACAGCAATTTAAAAATGGGCACAGTGCTTTAAATTAAGCTTTGTTAAATGAGGTATTAACTCTGAAGTGCTACATTTTACAGTACTTTAGCAACCTCCAGCATTTTAATAACTTCTGTACACTTGTCACATTTCTGACTAGTGGAGAAGCCCCAGGAGACTGCAGAGCACCCCCTGCCTCCTGGCCTGGAATGTGCAGAGAGGCCCTCAGCCCTCCTATCTCCCCCACCCTCCCAGCAAACACTGCACTTCTGTCATGTTTAAGAGCACTGTAATTTTATTGTGCTATAAAAGTGCTCTAAGTTACAGCACTATAGAATGTGCATGGAGCACTTCTGTACACACCTTTAGGCTGAAGTTGATGGCATACCATTGTTTAAATGTAAAGCAGTATTTTTTTTAATCCTGCATCCAACTAAGCTGAAAATTTCAGTGAAAATTTTAAGCATCAGAGGGAGGGGCCCTGTTGATTCGGAGAAGAATGAAAACCCAGAAGGGAGAAAATGGAGGACATAAACAGCCCTTGCCACCAACACTTTAGGAACTGCCTAGAGGTCAAAGAACGCCCCAGTGAACACTTTCCAAAACTTTCCCCCATTTCATTATTACCCATTCTCCTAATAGAACATTTTATTATTACCCAGATTGATTTATTTCCAAGGTAGAAGGGGAAAAGATAATAATGGCGGGGAAGGAACAGAACTGGTGGTGCTTGCAGAGACGTGGCCTAGGAGATGAGAATGAGGTCTCTGACAGAGTGGGTAGGGCCAAGAGGTGCTCATTAAAGTCCTGGCCTGGGATGGGGACATTACAAATGGGGGCCCAGAGTCCCTGGCATAAGAAACAGGGTGAGGCACTCTGGAAGGGGGTGCCTGAATGCAAGAGAATGGGAGGATTGCTAAGAGCTCTGGAGTTTAGCCTAGAGATGCAACAAAGCATGCAACCTGCTAGCATTTTAAGTACTTCAGGACAATGAACAGATCTTTTCTGTCCATCTTCCAGATCTAAACCTTGGGTGGTAATGATGTAAATAACAGCAGCAATATATAGGATCAAATTGACTGAACAAAACTGACAGAAAAAGCCCTCACGTTTATAATTCCTTTATGTCTGAACGCTTCATTTCTCAACCATCTGTGTACGTTCCTAGGTATTTAGGCTTTGAGCTTTCACTGACCTCTGTGGTTAAAAGTTAGACAAATTCTTAAGTGGTTTTCTAGCTCAAGCTTAGTAAGCTCAGCATGTTACAAGATCAAATCCTTAATTCATCCACCAGCAAGGATATATTCACTGGGCTTAATATCGCCTTCTTGCCAATGTTTGCACATATGCATGTGATCAGTCACAGAGCTCCGACATATGCTAGGTGCACCTGCTAGCAGTTTTGCCACAGCAAGTTCCTTGGATACATCCTAAACAGCAGCAAATACCTGTGGCAGGGTCTGGTGGGGGATAGACAAGGGATTCTAATGAAAATGTTTTGTTCGGATGTGGCAAAATGGATTCACCATTCACCTTGAGTTAACTGAATATTATTAATTATCCAAGATTCAATTTGGCAAATTAGGCGATCAGCTCTTCAGCCATCATTTTCCTGATCTGGGATGGACAGCGAGCATACCACTTATCCAGGTTGGCATTTTGCTCTAGAAAATTATATACGTATTAGGGCTGTGCGAAATTTTGCTCGGGGTTTCATTTCAATGCTGTTTTGACTTGTTTTGAGCTTGAAACAGTGAAATCAAAACAAAACAAAAGGCTTCGAAACAGCCTCGAAATGAAATGAGGGCAGTCAAAACGTTTTGAGTTTCAAAGCTGGACTAGTTTCTGGGAAACAGAAACTAAGGAGAGGGAGGGGGAAGAGGGGGAAGGATTCCTCCGATATTGACTGTGTAGCTGACCAGTGACTGTGATCCTTTCCTGAGGTTCCTTCCAATCCCAGGGCTCTGGGGGAGGGATGGAAAAACAGCTGTGCCTTAGTGCGCGCACAGTCACAAGTTTTGCTTATCAGCAGTTTGAGGTTCAGGTTCCCAGAAACCCCTGCACCCATCTCCTTGAAACTTGGCAGGCTTCATGCCCTCAGAAAACAGCTACCATCCCTGCTGCTTTCATCCAAATCTGCCAAGAAATGACAAAGTTATAGGCAGTTTCATGCTTCCCCATTATAGCCTATGGGCAAAATGTCAAAACAGCGTCGAAACAGTTTCGACAAGACAAAATGGAACAGCGCTTTGAAACTAAATGAAACAACTCGAAAATAAACACTGTCCCGTCTAAATGGAAGTTGAAACAAAACAGTGCCATTTTGCACAGCCCTAGCAAAAGAAAATGGCAACAGAGTCTACAACAGGGAACCATAAAGTTCAGCTGGTCTTTATAACTGAGCTCAGCAATAGCTTTCACACTGTTCCTTTAGCAACAAATCCTCAACACATACCCTCTGTGTTTCCCATTTATGTTCACTCACTATCCAATTAATGTCCTGTTAAGACGCACACATGCAGTGTCTTTCATTCTCAGGCCACTGCAGTGTAGCTTTTAACCCTCTGCTACACCTACATTATTGCAAAATTCTGGTGCTGTAGTTCCTCTTTTTTCCAAGTCAATACAGATTACTTTCATAGCAAAAAGGTTTCTTTTTTTTTTGTTTAAGCTGTTGATTACCAAATCCTCCATGGCCCATTGGTTATACAGGATGCACTTGCTCACTATTAAATCCAGCCTATCCAATTACCACTTAATTTAGATCATGAAGAAGCTACTGAACATGTTTATTCCTGGTCATTTCATAAACAGTGTCTATGAAGAATAGGTCTGTGTTAGACCTTGCCCTCCTCCTGCTAGCATAGAGGTACTGTGACAGCAGCTTTCTGGCTTTTTGCAAAGATTGTTTTCTCTCTGCTTTAAGATTTGCCGGAAGAGAGAGTTCTTCCAGCCAGCCCCAAGGTGCCGTGTGTTTGTATTTAGGGTTTGGTGTTCTAGTTTTGACTAATGCCACTTGTTTTGTTTGCTCTCTTTTAGAAAGACTTTTTTTTGCCAGCAAAGGGTGAATTAAGGCTGGGGACTGGGAAGCAGATCAAGGTTCAAGAACTGTGAAAGTCAAGGGAGGGGCCAGAAACAAAGCACTTGTGAATCATAATGAAGTGGAGCTGCGAAGACCACCAGAGAAGGAGACTACAGGACTTGGGAGCAAAAAGCAAGGATCAGACCATGACAGTAGGAACCATGTACTGTGTGTAATTGGACTTACTTTTGTGAATTTAAACCAAGACCTTCAGTTCCACAACCCATTACAACACTAGAGACACAAGAGTAACTCAATTAACAAGAGAATCTAGACTTCTTGGGTCTGGCCAGCAATGTAATCTTATGCATAACCTAGAAATCCTTGTTCAAACAATCCCAAATATCTGAAGTCGATAAGGGTTCATGTTCCTTCTATGGTAGCATGTTGTTACAAAGCTTGAAGTCATACCCGCTTACTTCTTAGAAATCAAACCAATACCTTCCTCACCAGGACTTGGGAGCTACTATATTCTGGCAGTAATTGGCATTATCATATATATTTTGCGATATATTCGATGAAGACAGAATGTGTCAAAACAGGAAGCATTTGTTCAAAGTCCCAAACAAAAATGACTTTAATAAAACTAGACCCAGCCCTATAAAGCCAAAAAATCTGGCTGCAAGGTTGTTTTAATCATTCTTTCCCCTTCTCAAGAAACTGGAACTGGTCCAAAAGCCGTCCCAATGTTCAAGCAATCTCATGTCCTAATTGCATACATTTCAAGGATGGCCTTTAATATTAATATGGATGTTCAATTCTGACTCTGATCCTAGAATTTATTCCTTGACTATCACCAGTCTGGACTGATTTTTTGCTTTTAAAGCTAAAAACGTGTAGCAATACTTTTATACTGACAGGAATGTGTAGATGGATTCTTAAATGACAGAAATCTCACAAATAAAACCATAAGACTCATAAAAATAGGTTCTCAAATTTTGGATATTTAAACCTGAAACTAAAGACACTAGCTCCAATTTGTATTTGAACCCAAATCTTATTTTAGTATGGATATCCAAACACCTGCAGGACTCATTTCTACATGAAACACCATTACCATCATCACTGAAAAAAGGAACATGATATTTTCAAGTCAGACATGTTTCTTTGGGCAGGGGGACTGTTTTTTTAAAGGTTATTTACTGTAAGGCTACTGCAGCACTATTGCCCGCACATGAATGTAACAGTCAAAATTGCAGACATTTCTTTACCATTTTCTCTTCCAACTTCTGAAGACTTTAGCTTATTTCTACAAGATTTCCATTCCTCAAATTTAAATTACTCTCTGTGCTTGCAACTGGATACACAGAACGTATAATTCTAGTGACATGTTTCAAGCTCAGCCCTTTGAAGCTTTCCTGTCCTAGTGCTGCTAGCAATTTTTTCTACAGAAGATTGGAAGAATCTCCAGAGCATATTACTGTCAACATCTGCCAGAGACACTATGCAATATTAGTCAAGACATCTTTAATAATGCAAGAAAGGTCAGCAGTCCACAGAATATCAAGCTGGATATCGAAGAACTAAGACTTTTTCTGTATGCATCTTTCATTGACATTCTTCACTTCCTTTCTGATTAATTTTATGCCGGCAATATATTTGTATTTGCACAATATGCTGGAAGTGGAATCTCTCTTGTCAACTGTGTGTTTGCATGCATGTTCACACAAACGCTTATATGTGTATAGAAATGAAACGTAGGTGAATTTGAACACATTCTCAGTCTGACAAAGCTGATTCCTTATAATTCAAGAAGCATCTAGTTCTTTTCATGGAACCAAATTGAAGCATACGGTTCTCCATGTTTAGATCACTCCAGCAGCTAAATTCTGTGTTTTGTTCTTTTCATGACTTCCCGCCTCAGAGTTACTGTTGCTTTGCAGCTAACAGGTTTTTCCTGGAACTACTCAGGATATGATCACATAAAGCTCTGACCTTTGGCTACATAATGCTTTTGTGATCAATATCACAGAAATTAATGTGTTTTTCATATCAGAGCATTTTTAAAACTTCGTACACAGAGTCACTAATTACCTCAAATGTCCATGATGCTTTAGTTGGAATTTATGGCCCACTATCCTCTAAATTCAACAGATAAACTGGTTGAATAATGCAGTCTAGAATAATCATACCCAAAACACAACTTCTCTCTTCTTTTCCCTTGATGTTGTGGGACAAATTATCCATTTCATCAGTGGTATTACCTACACTATAGAACCACTGCAGGGTAGGAGAACGAATTTGCCCTGTATCCACCCCTTTCATACATCTTTAACTCTCTCCCTTATTTCCTGTTTACTAAGGCCTCCCAGTATATATTGTTATCATTTATAATCTTTTTCTCTGGTCTCTTGTTCTGAGTCACCTGTTTAAGACTTTATTGAGAACTCAGTGTAATTTCTAACCACCAGCTGCTGACATAAGCAGCAGCAGCTTTGATTTCCCCTTTTTCAGCAAGAGATGAGACCTTAGTGTATTGCAACCTCTAGATTTGTTGAGTCAAAGATTTGCAACTCTTAAGAGGTTTTTTTCCTTCTCTTTCTTCCCCCCCCCGCCGCTCCTCCTGTGTCCATACAGCTAGGAGTCCTATGTTCAGTTTCATTGTATTGACAGTGTCATGCAGGGGTCCAGTGGTACACTTTTTAAACACAGAAACTAATGTTTGTGTGTCATGGTAGGGAACTGGTACATGTAGCAAAGCTGTGCACTACCAAGGCAAAAGAAGAGGAATGGCACAGAAAATATTTTGAAGTGAATAAGATACCATCTTCAGCCTCCTGCTGCCCAACCCCCTCTGAAAGCTCATTTTAAAATGGTAAGAGGTATCAGATTTGCATCATGCTAGCATTTTTAAAAGGTAAATTTTGGGGCATAGTTTTATACTGACCGACATTGAAAAACATGTGACCACCACCTACCTACTACTACTGTTCCAGGGAGAAGGACATAAACAGCAAGCACTACATAGGCCACACAGCAGATCCTAAGGCCACATAAACACACTCAATCTGGGAGAATTAACCCAGGCTTGTTCTCCTGGTAGAAAAAACTTACCCAGAGCTATATATACAAATATTCAAATGCGTGGGGTGGGGCTCTGTGCACACAGTTCAGTATGCTCTGCAGGCTCCCTCAGCCTGTCTGGCAACATATGGCAGCAGCGCATAGAGCAGTCTTTATTGGCCAACCCAGACTGCCCATGGTCAGCCTGTTTCCCTGCAGCACAACTTGGGGATTGCAAAGGGGGCATATTCTGCTCCCCACTGGAGCACCAGAGTTCTGCAATGGACATGCTGTCTGCCCGGGGGAGGGGGGGAAGGGGGCGGCGGGTGGGAGACAAGACATAGCATGTATGGACATTCACTCCTTTCAGAAGAAACTCTCCTGGGAGTGATTTAACTCTTGTTCCCAGGTTATTTTTCTCCTGGGGCATCCATTTTTACTATGGGAAAAAAGCCTGCACATCTGCACATTTATGGTTTCTTCTGGGAGAGCAGAAACTCTCCCAGGAGAAACTGAATGTCTGTACAAGGCCTAGCTGACTAAACTGGAAAGAAATCCTAGTGTCACTGAAGTCACTAGCAGAACTCTCAGAAATATCAATGGAGCCAGGATTTCACCCTTAGATTTTTTGGCCTATGATGATTTTTTTTAGTATATTACCAGTTTTACCCATTTCAAAAGATATTTTGCATCTTCAGTGATCTCCGTTTGGGGAAATGGTGTATACAACCTCTTTCTGTGTTATTTCTAGTCCTACCATTCAAATACCTTCAGCATCTTATTGCTGGATTGGAATCTCAGGACTCTTAAGACATAAAAGTCTTACATCCATAGCTCTAGGAACCAAATGAAACAAATGGATAAGTAAGAAGGCAATACTCAAAAAGAGGCCACAATGTGAAGGACACTTAACTGGGACATTAAGCCCCTGATCCTTCAAACACTTAAGCGCCTGGGTAAGTGTACTCATGTGAGTATTCCTGTTAAAGTCAATGAGACAATTCACATTCCTAACATTAATCAAGTGTATACATGTTTGCAAGATCAGAGCTTAAAGAGCAAGTCTTGAGGATGAATATACATGTTAAATCTGCATAGACTTCATCTTGGAGATGGGTGCACACATCCAGAAAGAGGATATGACCTTAACACTGCTATTTCTGTACAGGAGAAGAATAAGTAGATTTAGATGTATGTGTATTTCATGAAAAGAAAAAAGTTATTAATATTTATCATCTGGTATCAAAAAAAATATTTTGAACATTTTTTTTGCCCTCATTTGAAATGATGTTCAACTACCTATGGAACTGGTCAGAAAAAAGGATTACTGTATTTGAAATTTTGACCAAATTTAAAAAAAATAAATAAATAAAATATCAGAAAAAATATGAAGGTGCATTATAGTCTTATTTTCTCCAAACTAAATTCACACCACAGACTAAGAACTTGGACAATACAGCCTCAGTAATTAAATCAGTTTCAGACCAGTATAAATAAGAAATGGACACAATGTGTAACCCACACCAAATTCCCACTTTCCACTCAGGAAAGTCAGACGTATAATGTTATACTAGTATAAGCATTGTGTGTCCAGTGCTATCCCACTATAGTTTTTGTGTTTATTACTATCACTCAGTGGAACAAAGGCTTAATAACACCTACTGGGAGGGTAAAACAACATCAGTGTGCACCAGCATAAGCTTTTGTACATCTGTTCCTATCCAGGATAGCTATTGCCAGTAGGCAAAGAAGCTATTATCTGCTTCCTAGTCACATGGTAGCAAGTAGCTATAATGACAGCTCCTTGTGAGTTGCTACTTTGGAATAACTGGTCATCTGCCTGCAATGGATTCTGGTGTAATTTACACCCGGTTTGTAAATGTGTAAATGTACTGTGCGCCTAGTCCCCGAGTGATATTTTAGAAGTCATTATCTCAGTCCCTAATTATTTTCTTCATTATTCCAAAGGGAGAAGGGACAGCGTAAGGGCACACACACCGAACTAGGAGTCTCGTCTTTGTTTTTCTATAAATTTTCCAAGTGACCTTGGGAAAAAATGGCTCAACTCTTCTGTACTTCACTTTCCCCACATACAAAAAACAAGAGATAAGTTATTCTTATGTCTGTTATAAGATTGTCATCGTTGCTTCATTAAGATTTATAAAGAGTTTTGAGGTCCTGGCTGGACAAAATTATCAGCATTCAAACTAGAGTGACTGTTAATCAGCGCAGATAGTTTGTGATGCCGCTAACACATATTCCAATTACACAGCTCTAATTCAGTAAAGATATACACACATCTCCCATTTGAAATATAGTACAAAAAAAACTGCATTTAATTCCTCCTGCCTCTTCTCCCCAAGACAAAAATTATGCTACTTGCAGTCAGAATGATGTGCTGCATATGCAAATTAATTTCAGGTCACATTTGCTTCTTTTGAAAGCTAAAGGGTGGGGGCACAAGCATTTTTCTGTAACTGATAGCAGTGTAGTCAAAGGCACTGATGAGGTCACACCAGAACATCATAAACATTCAATACAGAAAATGCTGCCATATGTTGCTTTTTTCCCCAGCTATAGCCTGTTTTTTCTGGAAAATGATCAACAATAACTGCAGCTAAACGGCACAGCACTTTTTGGTTTCAAATGGGGGTTCAAAAGCCATGTAAATAAATATACATGAACTAAACAGAAACAGCTGGAAAGTTCCCAGAAGGGACCACTAACAACCTCTGAATTGGAAAGACCATGGCAGATCAAGGGATCATTATTAAGATTAAAGGCTTAGACCAAACCTGCTGTGAAATTCAAACTACTGAATTTAAAAGGTTGATGGAATAAAACCAAACGCACTAAGTGGCAGTATTAATACTTAAAATGAAAAAGGGGAAGAAAGAGGAGAAGGAAGCGGTTTTTTTCTGTATCCCTATTCTGGGTCTCTGTACACTTCACAGCAACATTTGTTAAAACAGAAAGTACCTTGCAGGTGACTCCTCTACAGTCAAACAATTCCAATGGATAATATTAGTTCCTCCTCCTCAAATTGTATTATTAGCCCAGTCTGCATCTTTGTTTTTGCAGAAGTTTTAAACTAAGCTTTCTTTCAGAAAAAGGATTTGAAGTAGTTTGCTTCAAGCTCCATCAAAACTCTTAAGAGCAGACTTCCTGTACCTCGGTAGCCTGACCTATGCCATCCTGATTGCATTTGATGGAATTATTCTGCCGACGTTTAACAAGTAACAGAGATGACAGCTGTCTGAGTTTGGCAGCATTACTGGGTAGGCTTAGCATCCTCATGGAATACCTGTTCCATGGATTGTGTTTCAACACCAAGTTTGAGAAATACTCTACAAGTATGCTGCTAAAGAGACAAGGCTTTGTGTCTCTCTCACTGGGATATGTTAACAAGGTGTTTACATTGCAGCCTCTGTATTTCACTGCACAGATTGCCATCCTCTATCGTTCACTCCAAGTTTAGAGTCTAAGATGCTTCACAACATGAAGAAAGAAGCCAAACTCAACAGCAACATATACTTTCTAAGCCTGTGCAAGAAACACAGCATCATTCCCAGAAGACTGAACATCTACAATCTTCTGACTACCACACACAACTCTAAATATGCTTCACAACTATACAGGAGAACTTCAGGAAAAAAAAAAAAAAAAAAAAAAAACAGACTTAGAAATCATCTCCTTCACCTAACCTTCTCCAAAGGAAATCAACTCAAGAAGGAAACCAACACATGCTACAACAACTTAAGAGAGATAAATCTGGATGTATTCCTAAACATTATGCAACATATACAAAAAGACTACCAAAGATTTGTTACAACATCCATCCAACACACACAAAAAAAGAAATGGAACCAATTACTACGGGAACAACTCTCCCAGCCACAAAACAACCATCAGAGAAACAAGACCAATGTTACACCCTTCCAACCTCCTACTTGATGAAACTGAAGAACCAGTCAACCCTCAAATATTATCAATCTCTTCGTGCGCACACTTACCAAAACTGAAAAATCTGTCCTCACGGCCTTAATTTCTGTTCAAGAAAATATCTGAATAAGATCCTATAATAAGAACTAGAAGAATGTTTTCAATGCCTCCATCTTAAGGCGTATTTCCACAACCAAAACAAATCTACTTTCTACAACACTTCATCCTGTGACAAACAAAAAGATTAAACAGCAAAAAAACAAAAACAAAAAAAAATCAGATTGGACACCTTACAGTGGATGAAATTCAAACCTTGACCACTATATTGACTGCTTCGGAGAAAGAATGAACAATAAAATAATCAAACACCACTATAACAACCTCTCTGTCTCAGAAAGAAGGGCCACAGAATCTCTAAGATCCAACCACCAAATAGTACTAAAACCAGCAGACAGAGGAGGAGCTATAGTTATCCTCAACTGTGAAGACTACATAAAAGAAGCCAACAGACAACTCTCTGACACCATCTACTATGAAAAACTAGAGGAAAATCCAACTCCCTTTTTCACCTCAAAACTCAGCAATCACTCAAAACACACTAAGAAAGCTGTAACATACAGTCAATCCCTCCCATACCACCAAATATGCACTAAGAATACCTGCAATCATCACCTCGCAAATCTCAAAAGAACTTTCACCCAACAGGAACACTCCTCCAGAGCGTGAGATCACACTTTTGAAAGGGCCACCTGGATACCACGTGAAGAATTGCTTCAGTACAAACTGAAAATCCCCACAAATTGCACTCCATTAGTTATGACATAACATCCGTCTCTGGAACGTATACAGGAAAGCCTCAAGCAATAACAAACAATACTAGAAGAAGACTCAGTTCTTAAAGAGATCTTTCCAGAACTACCCATCCTAGACTTTAAACAAGCACCAAACCTCACTAACTTGGTCACCAGAAGCAAACTTTCTATGACCCAAACCATGCCAAAATGGATCCATACCATGCCAGGACAGAAATGTAAAGCCTGCTAAGACATCTCCATCATCCCCCCAATTACTTCACCTCAAAACAGAACCATCACCATTCCTGGATCTTATACCTGCGCATGCAGAAATGCAATACATCTCATCTAGTGCACCAAATGCCCTGATGGAAAATATGTAGGAGAAAAAAAAACAACAACTGCATAAGAGAACAAATGCAAACCAAAACTCCAAAGACAAAGATATCCAATTACCTGTGGGTGCCATTTCTCACAAGGCAATCACTTTCTCTCCAATATATCAGTTCTAATCCTCAAAGGGAATTTACAAAACACCTTCCATAGACGAGCCTACAAACTTCACATCATAAATCTACTGGATACAAAAAAATCATGGACTAAATATAGAAACTGGATTTATGACACATTATAACCTGCCTGCCATCTAATAACACCAGGTAACCTGCCTACAGCTGACCAGCTACACTCCTTCACACATTTCCATCCTCTTCTTCCCCCACCTCCCATCTCTATCCATTGTCTCCCAAACTATCGCTCATTTGCATTTTCACAGACCTACATGTTGCAAATTAACTTCTTTTCTACCTTGAAGAGGACATAACACCAGCAGAGTCTCTCTATGCCTGAAGAAAGGCATTTCTGCCCAAAAGCTTGCAAAGAACATTTTTTCCAACTATTCCATTGGTCTAATAAAAGATATCACATCTGTCACAACCCAAAGTTGTTGTTTTTCTTGTTTGCGTGTGCTTCGGCATCGCTAAATCATGTTCCCGCCAAATTACAGCTCTTTTGCACGGAGGAGTGTTCTGTTGCAATTAAGAACCCGCTTGCAGGAGTTTTTCCCACCAGTTCTGTAGCTTTCTTTGCATAGTGCATTCCTTTTGCATTATAGTGATGCACGATGCAAAGGAGTTCCCACCATTTCTATTTAGATTTCTGCCACATTATTGGCCGGTTCTAAATGTAGGCATACGTGGCGGCTAGCTATTGGCTTGCTAGCCGTACAAAAGGCTTGGGTGGTTTCCGCCCAAGTCGGAGAGAGAGAAAGCACATGGAGTTCGGGAAAGGAGCGTGAGGATTTCTAAGCGCTGCTGATCCCTACAAACCCAGCTTTTTCCTTAAGAGGGCAACAGAGGTTTAATTTGTCGAACCCACGGAGCTTCAACAACC
>NW_005842107.1:2004400-2029149 GCF_000455745.1 Alligator sinensis
GAAAGCTGACCAGCCTACACCGCGACCACCTTGGGTGTAAGTAAATAATCTTTTCAATCAACCATTACGCCTCCGTGACTGATTCTAGCTCGAGCATACCATACCGCGCCGCGGTTTTCTCCAGCCCCACGTGCCTGGGCTGCTGGCCACAGCCTGTGTGCACAAAGACGGGCCCGGCTTGCCCCCGGCTCGCACATGGCGACCCAGATGGGATCAGGAGAGGGCCCGCACAACATCCACCCAAAGAACCTTGCCTCACCAGTCAAAAGACTCAAATGTTTTAAATCCCTAAATTTTCTGCAATAGCCTGTTTTTATAGCCCAGTATCTTATACCAACAAAGACAGACCTAGGTTGACAGTGTAAATTAGGACAAGGAACACATATCCCATTTGAATGCAGGACAATGGTGGAGACTTTCCAAGCCATGATATGTTAGGTACATTAGCTCGCAGATGTGCTTTAACCTGCAAAAGGGACCCTCTACTCTGGATATATATGTCAGATTGCTAACTACAACTCTAGCCAACATAGATCTATTTCAGTGGTCCTGAACCTAGCACATAGATTGACTTCACTAGATTTACTCTGGGTATTTCAATAGCAAGTATTTTAGAATTCAAAACAAATTCTGAACCTTTTCCCCTCAATTTATTATATTTTGGGAGCCAATCCAAACTTTATAAAGCAACAAATATATTTAATAGGAACCAAAAGATATATGCATGTATGACACCATAGTTTTTTTTTTTTAGGGTGAAGTTACATGTTACACTTAAACCATATGAAGGGCATTTAAAGCATGAGCATTCACACATTAAAACTCATTAACTTGTGCTGAGTGCCCTCTGAGCATCTCAAACTTATACCAAGTTTATACTCAGGCAAGGGCTAATTCTGAGCAGTACTACCTAGCTAATATTAGGATAGCTTCGGTCTGCTCCACAGAGAGAAAATGAGCAATTTGCCATCCCCCAGCATCCCAAGATAAATCACTTCCAGCCCCCACTTCCCCCACACTTGGAGCAAGGATTGAGCTCAGGTGTCCCAGCTTCTCACCACACCTGCTTGCTAGCCCTCTAGTGGCAAGTCAAATCTGTGCAGGAAAAAAACAGTATTAACTCTTAATATGCAATTGCTCACAAAATATTCTAGCTTTAACACTGCTTAAGTGTTCCACTAATTTAGTATCGTCTAAATGTAACTTCACCCTGTGGCTGTGGGTGAAGTTACACAACAGAAGGTAAAAGTGGCCATTGAAGAACTGACTGGACTCATAAGTAGGAAGTTCTATGGTTACTTCTCCTATAAATTTCCTATGACCATAAAGTTGATTTATCCAACAAAGATTGAAGAGCATCTTCATGTTTAAATTCTAAGTCATAGAAATACACACTTGTTCCTTTATCCAAAATTTTGATCCAAAATCATTTGTCTCTAATGAATCTGAGATCAGCTTCTGAGAAGAACGATGGGGATTATGCCAGAGCGACCTCATTAGTGCACTTCCAAGTCTGAAGCATATCAGTGGACTTAGGGCGGGGTAAGACATGGGTACAAGAGGTCAAAATGCCAGGCCCTACCACTGCAGTGATATAAGCAAGCCCCTAGAAGCTTAAATATCATTAGACATATTAGGTGGCACAAAAAGTAGCCCAAATTGTCCAGTAGGGCTGTGCAAAGCTTTGGTCCCTGGTTCGATTCGGCTGAGATTCAGCGGCCAAATCTCTGAATCTGAATCAAATCAGAGGACCCTTTAATCTCTCTGAATCGAATCAGAGGACCCTTTAATCTCTCTGAATCAAATCAGAACCCTCCAAATTGATTCGGAGAGATTCAGACATGGGAGACAGCTTTAAATGTTTTTTCTACATACCTCTGGGTACCAGGAGGCTCATGAATGCCATGATGCTGGGGCACATGGAGAGTCCCACAGAAGCACGGGGGGCTCCTCAGTGCGCTCGGCAGCAGACCCGGAAGTGGCCCGGAAGCACTTCCAAGTCCACCAGGGAGCACACTGGGGGGGCCCCTGTGTCCCCCTGGCTCGGTGACTGGTGCCTCCTGGGTCTGGGGAGGGCACCTGGGGTTCCCCTGTGGCTGATTGCTGAGCCGGGGAGGGACAGGGGGGCCCCCAGCGCGCTTCCCAGCAGACCCAGAATTGGACTGGAACTACTTCCAGTCCACTTCCAGGTTCACCACTGAGCACATGGAGGGCTCCCCCATACTCCTGTGGGATGCTGCATGTGCCCCAGCATTGCAGCAATCACGAGCCATGCCTGCTACCCCAAGGTATGTAGAAAAAAAAACATTTAAAGCTGTGTCTACGTCCTAATCACTGATTCTCTGAATCAGCATCAAATCTTCAGATTTGGATTCAGCTGAATCGAATCAGGGACAGTGATCCAAATCAAAAAAAAAAATTAAAATCACTGTCCCTCATTTGGGCCAAATCTGAATCGAGTTGGGCCTGCTTCATACACCCCTATTGTCCAGCATGTTCCAGACAGGCATAGGGAAAAGCTTTCTAGTACTACAAGGTGATGAACTGACCAGAGGGTCAACTGTTTTAGACTGGGTTCTGACCAACAGGGGAAAATTATTTTTAAATAAATAAATAAATAAATAAAAGGTGGTCTATAATTTAGATGGAAGTGATCACAAACTGAAAAGCGAGACAGACAAACAGCAAAATAAGAATAATAAGCTTCAGAAAAGCCAATTTTAAAACCCCAGAGGATTAGACAATAAGGCCCCATGCACATATAATGTAAAATAAAAGGAGTACAGGACGGCTGGCTATCCTGAAGAAACTGGGTACACAATTGCCACCCACTGTGAGGCACAGGAAAGCCAGGACAGATTGTAAGGGAGTGTTTGTTCTGCACAACAAGAGTTTTAATGATGGGGGGTGGAAATTCAAGAGATTCCAACAAAAAATGCAAGGTGGGAACCAACAGTAAACATTTACTTAAAGGAACAGCGCATGCACAGAGAAACAAAATAAAGGAGGCAAAGATGCATGAATTACAGCTGGCAAAGAACGTTAATATGGAGGGGTTCTACAAGTAAGAAAGATAATGGAAACTGTGGGGCCGCTGATTAATAGGCAAGATGAATTATATCCAGAAGACATGGAAAAGGCCAATCAGCTCAATGGCTACTTTGCTTCCATCTCTACAAAAAGTTCAAATACGAACAGGTTGTTGGGAAAGTCGACATAAACAGAGTGGATGAGGGGATGCAGAACAAAGACATCAAAATATATTTGACTGGTTTGAACGAATTCAGTCAGCAAGGCCTGATGAAACGTGCCTCACAGCACTGAAGGAAATAGCTAACAATATCTTGGTGCCATTAGCAGTCCTCTCTGAGAAGTCACAGAAGGCAAGTGAGCATGCAGAAAGCTGCAAAAAAACCAAATGGTGCCCATCTTAAAAAAAGGGGGAAGGGAAGAAAACCTTCAGAAAAACCTGGTCAACTTGACTTTAATACATGAGAAGTTATTCAGAGATTTTTAAAATAAGCCAATTTGTAAGCATTCAAAGGATAAAAACGTGGTTACTAGCAGCCATCACGCATTTGTTAAAAACAAGCTATGCCAAACCAATATGGTTTCCTTTGTTGACATAACTGGATTAGATGATAAAGGGACCGCAGAAGACATAATACATCCAGTAAGGCTTTCAGCACAGTACCTCATAACAGTATCGTAAGTAAGATGGAGAAAGGTAGATTAGAAGGAATTACCATGCAGGGGATGCAAAATTTTTTGAGAGACTATAGGCAATGAGTAGTAATGATCAGCGTCAAACTGGGAAGAAATAGTGAATGGGTCTCGCAGTGACTGGTCCTAGGTCCAGTGGTGTTCAACATGTCTTTTAATTAATTTAATGTCAACATTAATTACTTGTAAAAAGAGGGGAAAACAAACTCACCAGATCTACCGCTGACAAAGTTTGGTGGGACAGGAAACACTTCAGAGCAAGAGTCAGCAATGTTTGAAGAAGTGACTGTGGGCTCCAAGCGTGGGCTGCTTCCAACCCACCTCTGCTGCAACTGCAACTGCAGCCACAGCCACATTCACAGTCCTAGCCACAGTGACCGCTCCCTCCCACAGCACCACTCCCATGGCTGCTCTGCCAAAATTTTGGCTAAGTTGCCTACCACCAAAGTCGCTTAACTCAATGGGCCACGTAAAATGGCTCCAAGGGCTAGATCCAATCCAAGGGCCATAGGTTGCTGAACCCAGCTTTACAGGATTGTTTTGGATATGAGTTCTCTTAATAAACTGTACTTCTAGTCTGGAAACAGTAAAATCCAAACAAAGATACATGCGAGGCACTTCACCTTTCAAAAGAGGGGGTGGAGGGAATCACAATTATGAATGTGGGGCAGCAAACTGCTGAGAAGAATTAATGAGTTAGAGCAGATCACAAACTAAACCCAGGAGAGCAGCATGATTCTGTTGTAAAAACAAAAAAAAACAAAAAAACAAAAAAAAAACCCACAAAAAAACCAAAAGTAAATGCCAGCGTGAGTTGCAGTACCAGAATCATCGGATTCAAGATGCATGAAGTAATAGTACCCCTGTATTTGGCACTGGTTGGGCCTCCACTGAAGTACAGCGTCCAGTCTTGGGCACCACATTTTAAGAAGAACGTGCACAAATTGAAGAGCAGCAAAGATGATCGAGGGTTCAGAAAGAAAGGAAGCTGCACGAGGAAAGGCTGAGCGAGTTGGGAGTGTTTAGTCTGGAGAAAAGATTAAGACATGATAACTGTTCTCGGATATTTGAAGGGATAGTACAAATAGGAATCTAACCAAGTTGCAGTGAGTGAAAGGGATTTTTGTGGGCTACTTATGGTGCACTGAGCTGATTTCATGGCCTTTCCACGGCGAACCCACCCCACACCACTGATTGTCTGAGGGGGCCTGGTGGCCCCACCCCTCACCACTGATTACCCAAGTGGGCTGTCCATCTTGTGACTCTGCCCCCCATCACTGATTGGCTAAGAGGGGCAGGGTCATGTGTTGGTTAGCCTTCAGCCAATCAGCAGCAGGATGGAGGTGCCATCTTGACTGCTCCCCTTCATGCCAGTGGCTCCCTCACCCCACCCCTGGCAGTCTGTGAAACCAGGCAGCAATGGCCATGAGGACTGATGGCTCCCACTGGGGAGCCAGCATTATATTTTTAGTAAGGTTTTTTTTTGTTGTTTTATTTTTAGTTATTTCATGGATTTCATGGACAGTGCCCAGTTTTGCAAACAATGCCCGATTTCTTAATTTCCACAAAATCTGCAAAAATCACAAATTAAGTAAATCCCTAGCTATGAAGGTCATGGGAAACACATATTCTCCCTATCAGCTAAGGAAGGACAAAAAACAAACAAAAAAGCCCAATGGCTTTAAATCATGGGAAGACAAATGCAGGTTGAAGCCTATGAAAAACTTCTTAAATGTCAGACAAGCCAAACAGAGGAACCAGCTGCTTAGGGAAAACTGTAGCATTACCTTCCCTGGAGATTTTTAAGAACAATCTGGATAGCATCCACTAGGGGTGGTTTAGGTACAGTAAAACCTATGTCCGTACTGAAGCTTGGACCAGCTGACCCTTGAGGTCCCTTCCAGTCCTATGATCCCATCTCAGTGCCTTCTCCAATATTGGTGCAACCTCCTCTCCTCCCAAGCTTTAAAAAGACCCACTCTAGATCTGCACTCAGTATGTACCGAGACTCTAGCGGGTTTTTAACACCAGGAGGTGGTGTTGAATCTGCTTCTATTAAGAGGCAAGGAAAGGTCAGAATGGTAAGAAGAAGACAGTAGAGAAGAAAAACAAATTCAACCTAAATGGGGAGGTTTAAGAAAAAAAAAAAAAACTGTCTTAGCCCTCTTGCTTTAAAAATACATCCATTTCTGCTCTGATGATCCAGTAACTTACATTGCTCTTTAGTCTCATAAGTTTGGCATGCATAGAATATGTTTAGGAAAATTCAAGGAGTGTCTTACCAGGTACATCCCACCCAAATTCATCTCTCACCCCTAGCTCTCTAAGTTCCTCTCTATCCAAAATAGGCTCTTAAAAGATTTTAAACCATTATAAAGGGATATTAATAGGCAACTCACAAAGGGGTTTTATTGTTTCAGTGAGTAAGCAAATTTATTTCATTACTCTTGATATACAGCCTCATTAAGTTTTCATAAAGGATCTGCGTTAATAAAGTCACTGCTCTCTCCTAAGGGAAAATGGTGGTGGAGGCATCTCAGGTGGTGCTAATGTTCACAATTAATGAAACTCACAATGAAAAATTCTATTTCTGAAGGAGAGAGCTAACAATGGGGTACATGACCTGTTTTGACAGGACATAGCATAGAAAATCATGCCATGAAGTGTTTCTTCCTTTCTAGGGTGCTATAGTTATTAGGTTCTTAATAGAATAAAAACTTAACACAGCAAGGACTTCTTTAATGAGTGTCCCAGGGCTAGTGCTTTGTTCGTACTCATCAAGCTTCAACATATCAAAGGGAAACAAACAAAAACAGAGAAAGAGAGATAGCACTTCTCAAATTTGGGGGGGTATATATAATATATGCACATATGTATTACACTTACACGTGAGTGTATATCTCAACAGGTTTTATTCCTTCTTCTAGATTAATTGGCAGGGTAACAAGGATCTTTCTGCCAAGCCAACACAACTTCTAAACTCTTGCTCAATCTATATACATCCATCCAGGTGACAGAGATATCATGGACTTTCTCTCCACTTCAAATGACGAAAGATTTCTCTGTATTACAAAGGAGTCTCCCGAGTGCCCAATGGCCAATATGTTCATTACACCAGAAAACATAATTGTATTTCTCCATGATATTCATCCTCTTATATTTTAGTAGTACCATATGAGGTAACTCCATGAGGGTCTGTTGTGTCACTTCAGCCATTTATTAAAAGACACAGATATGTGGGCATATCAAACAGAATGATATCGCATTAGTGTTTTATTTCTAGGTCCTTCATTTGTTTCTGAACTGCAGGGGAAGTCCTGCTAGTAAAAGAGGCATTGTTTTGGCTATATTTAGTAGAGATGATTCATTTCAGGAAGCTTAAATGTCACTGCTCTGAATGCAGTAGAAGATAAAAGGACTGGAATTTTGACCACCAAGGAACAAAATTATCTTTTCAGGATGCAACTAAACAAAATCTCTTAAGGCTCTGGGGCTAGGGGCAGATATTGAAAAAGCCTGAGCTTGAATTGATTCAGCCTGTGTAGGTTAGTCTAACCTGCAGAGATTGAACCAATTTGCAAGTGGACAGACATTCACTTTTGATTCAGGAAATGCAGGCACATGCCTGCAGTGGCTCAGACTAGAAGCTGGGGGGAGCTAGAGCAAGACCTCCTTTCCCTTCCCCAATGCTGAGCAGAGGAGGGGGTATGGGGGTGGGGGGGAGGGAGTGGCCAGGACCCAGCAGGCCTAAACTCCCACCCTGACCTACACAGTCCCCAGCTGGGGTGTGCCTGGAGGGGGAAAGGGAAGTAGCCTATGCCAGGCATCTGCCCCCACCCCCTGCTCACTGCTCAAGGGGCAGGAGTGTAGACCCTGGACCCCAGCTAGTACTCTCAGGCAAAGTGGACGGAGGGAGGGAGGACTGCACACATCTATTGATGATACTGAGCTTTTCAGTGTGAAGCAGCAAGGAGAGGGAGATTGTCTGCAGCAAACTGATGAAACTCACGGGTCCCATGCATTGGAAACCAGGTCATTTCTCACACCTCTATCTGTCCCCTCTTAAACACTGTCAGACTGTGGCCTTTAAAGCAAGCCAGCAGGGAGCTTATCAGAACACAAAGCTCATCAGCCCATCAAGAAAACAAAAAACAGCTTTTTTCAAGGCATTTGTAAGGAAGAAAGGAGGGACATTACCAGCTGACCTGCTGATTAATTCCAAAAAGCCCTGAGTGGACACGGTTCTGTCTACCCATGTTCCAGTGAAATTGGAGACACACACACACACACACACACACACACACACACACACACACACACACACACACACACACCCCCTCAGCATTAGCTAGAATGGGGGTGGCTTGACTATGGCCAGATGTCGGCTGGGGTCTGTGCCACTGGAGTCTGTGCTGTGGGAGAGGGGAGTGGGGGGGGGAAGTCCCTGCTTGAGCAGTGAGTGGCAAGGAAGGCAGGGGGAAGCCAGGAAGATGCTGCTGTGCTTGCAGTCCTTCCCCTCCTCAACCAGCCGGAGCTCCAACTAGGGAGGCAAGGGGCTGGGCCAGCCCTGCTCTCTAGAGCAGGCAGCCCACCCCAGGCCAGTCCAACCCAGCCCAGGGTTGAAAAGCATGCTAGAATGCTGGGGCACTCTGGTTTAACTTAAACCAGGAAGGAGTCTGGGACACGAGTTCCAAAAACGGGTTTGACCCAACTCAGTTAAGTCTGATATATCAACCAGGTTTATCTTAAACCAGTTTTGGCCACTTTGACACTGGTTTATGCGTACTGAACTTATGTTCCATTGCAGGTTTAAACCAGTTTATGTGCAACTTCTGTCCCTAGCCTAGAAGTCACAGGTGTGAAGTCTTGCCAGAGGTACTGCTTTTAGACTAATGGTGGTTAGGAGCAAGAGCAAGCTGCTATTCAGTATAGTGGGAGATTTTCTATTAACTTTAAAGGAAGTGAGATTGAGACCCATGTGTATCATGCAAAAGTGATGCTTTAGGCCTGATTCTCCATAGTCATGCACAGCTGTGCAAACTGAATGAGAGGTAAATGTACAGAAGCGACCTATTTGAGTAGCTGTTTACAACCACTTTACACTCTTTTCACTTAAAGGGCAATGACAGATGTCGGCACGGGCGAGTGTGGGGGGGGGGGGGAGCGGGGATCATTCTACTGGAAGCAGCAGCACATTACTTCAACCTGACACTGCAGTATCTGTATAGATCAGGCTTTCTTGGCGCATTTAGCTCAATCTGATTCAATCAGCTATTAGATAAAAGCCCCCAAAAGCCCCACTAAAATGCCGGATCTCTATAGATGTTGGGAAAGCCAGGTACAACTAACAGGCTGCCTCTTCTGAGCATGTGGTGGGCTCGGCATGGGAGTTTAAAATAGAGTTTAACCAAGTTTAAAATAAAGCACCATTTTGTTTCCCCCCCACCCACCCCCCTGCCCATGTCTGCAAGCAGCCAATGTGACTAACAAGTAGGCAAAGCGGTGAAGACTGTGGCTTCTTAGGAGAAGACAGAAGTGACCATTTTCATCCCATCTGGCATGAAAGCACTCTACAGCCATGACCAAACACAAGTGCACAGCTACAAAGTGTTTTGAAAGGGCCTAATCCTGCGAGAATCTGAACCCTCATTGCAGAGTGCCTTTCTGTAAAATGCCATTAGTTGGACCCGGGAGCTGCCCTTCCGTCTGCACCTCTTGTTTCTACAAGCAGATTCCCAATATACTTCCTTTTGAAAAACCTTGTCCTTGTCAATTTACAAACAACACTAAATCCATCTTAATGGGAGTGGGAGAGACCCAAATACAAATGGTCCCTTATTTGCAGAGTGCTTGATAAAGGAGGAAACCAAAATGGGTGATGGGGACAATTACAAAGAGCAAGTTTGCTTTTCTCCCCAAGTAAATAAATGAAGACGAGGGAACGAGGAAATAAACCGAATAAGGAAATGAATTTAGTCCAGCAAAGACATTATTGTCCACAAGCAGAAAGGAGATAAAAGCTGCCAACTAAGTGAAGTGAAGGGCCAAGCTCACACTTGAGAAGCAGGAGAACTAAGTGCTTATTAAAAAGTCAGAAATCGGACAAGAAAACATGCAGGGGACAAGGTTAAATATAATCAAAGAGAAGGATTGAAAGAAGGTCAATAACTGCATGGAGAGGAAAGGAAGATGAATAGAAAATTGTTCTGGACCACCACAAACGTCTGCTCAACAGGAAGGTATTGATGGGATTTGAAGTGACCAAGAAAAATGTGAAAGATGTGCCCTCCTCACTTGCACAAAGTGAGTCACGAAAGAAAGAAAAGGCAAAGTCAACAAAACCTCCTTCCACTAGGCAGGCCTCAGAAACTCGCAGGAGGTAGACTGTAGCTGGAACATAACAATTTGGGGCTAGATATAGTTTTCTTTGTATAACCCTCTCACCAGATTTTTATGATCCAAGGCAGCTTATTGCACTGATGATGCGATTAGAAACAGGAGCTTCTGGGGGTATTTTTAACCACAGAGAAATGTTAACTTATTTTAAGAGCAAACTTACTTGAGAGCAACAAACTTGGTTAGAAACCCTCCTAAATTCCTAGTAGGTTATTTATATTGCTCGTTTAAATTTCCAGTAGGTTAGTTATATTGCTTGTCTAAAGAACCTGAATGCCAGGTGCTTCATTAACCCAGTCAGAAAAGCAAAAACTGAAACTGTAGTGACCTGTTAGTAAAGAAACAGAAGTCCCACTCCTCTGTTTTCTCAGTTTGTGCCCAAAAGGCTCCAGAGCACAACTGAATTATTATAAAATTATTTGCCGATTAACAGAAGAAAGGGGCTTGCCAACTACTCTCTTTGCTCTATATACACCAATTAAATAAATTGTGTTTAAAGGTGCATATCTCCTGTGCCTTATCAAAGCCAGTGCCCAGTAGATAAGCATCCACAACACCAACACCTCCATGATACACGGGCACTGCTGTTGGTGAAGCCTCTACAGGCCTGATCTGACAGCACAGCTATGGAGATCAACTCATTCTCTCACTTCTGAGGTGATGGTGCCTTGGCCTCAGGCAGGGCCAGAGAGAGTAGGGAAGTGTGCCATATAGCAGTCTATGCTATTATAGAGTCCAAGGCTTTAAATCCTGCATTTTTCTGGATTTCAAACTGTGCATATTACAGCGAATCAGGTAAGATCGCACTGCACAGCGGCACTCAGCTGTCGTGGTGATACCTACAAGTAGACTTCTTGCTCTTCTTGAGCCTAATAAAAGAAGTTTGTATTACAGGGCACATGCACATGGTTAATTAGCCCAGGCAGAGCATGACTCTAATGTAGGCAAGCTGCTACCAGTACCCAAACTAGCTTTTTTCAAAGGTACCTTGGGTATCTCTTATAGCACTGCATTTTGCTGTGTAGACATACCCATACTGGCTTAGTTAGTGTGACTGCATCTCCCTCTGGTGGTCAGAATAATGACCATAAGTCTTTCCTTCCTCACAGCTAAAAGGCCTCGTTTTGCACAAGTGGCAGATTTCTGCCTATTTGGTAGCGAAGGTCTCAGATCTAACCTGAAGAGGTCTGTAGTAACCAGTTATTTGGCAATAAATATAGCTTTTTTGATCAAGTGTTAGGGAAGAATTACAATATGATAAAAACCAGACCTTTTCCACATAAGCTCCTTGCTTTCTCTCATTAACATCCATTCCTACTTGATTGGGATGTTAGCCATGTAAAAAGCCAGAACGCAAGTAAAAAGATTTTGTTTTCATTTTTTCTCCAGTGCAGTCATCATAGAGCTGAATTCTTGCTCAGTATAAACGCAGCCTTCCTGACATACTTAAAGAGGTGAAATTAGAAGTGGATACTAAGATGACTGTTGGACAAGGCAATAGTGATGGATGACACCTGGGAAACAAATGGACAGAATGTCAAACAGCAAAAGTGACAAGAGAACATGAAATTGATGGCAGCTGTTTCAACCAGAACCCAGTCCTAACATGCTTTTTCAAAGCATCATTAACTTTAGCATAAAACTGTGTGCTATAGAGACTTTATTAGGCAGAATCACAGGTGTTGAAGATCCTGATGAAGTATTTTTCTGCCAGGAGTGTCCTTGTTGCACACGAACATGGTATACGGGTCTAAGATGAGCAATGGGGGCAGACTGGCTGAAAGTGTTAGTCTCGGATGCTTTTCAGCATTACAATTCAGAAAGTGGCCTTACCAGACAAAAAAAGATGATGTCCAATCAAGCAAAATTACAAACTGTTTACCTGGTAAAAAGGCAATGAAGTGTTTGTACTGGGGAGGTGGCTGATTGGAAGATGTGCTAAAAGGAGTTGCTTTTGGGGAAACAATGGGTGCCTGTAGACATGTGGGGAGGCTGCTCCAACGTGCTATGATTACAGCACCTAGCCGCAGATTCAATTAATCAAGTGTGCTGGAACATGCTAATTAGCATGCTCCAGCAGCCTCCACATTCCCTGTATCAGTGTCCCTGTGCTTCAAAATGGTGGCGGGGGCTCTTAAGCATAAAAACGCCCAATACAACTGCTGGGGCCTGTTCTGGTAGCATATCATCATGCACTGTAGTCAGGCCATGCTCTAGATACAGTTCACCAATGTCCTACACTATGGGTTTTCATCGTCACCTGCCAAGGAAGCAAAATGTGGATGTGGCATGCTATGCTGCTAGTCTTTGGCCAGGCTGGAGAGAAGATGACACGTGAGAGAGCAAACAATCCACCAATACATTTTCAATGTTTGATTTCCTTGCCTGAATTATTATTTTCCTTAAGTCAAGCCAAACAACTATTAAAGAAAACAAAAAGACTTAACAAAATAGAAGAAAATGTCCTATACAAATAGATAGCCAGATGAGCATAGCTAGCAAAAGCAATGAGCCCTGCTAACTTTATCAGTGATTTCCTTGGCAATTTTTGGTAATATCCTAGAATCCCTTAAAGGACATTCAACAAAAAGGTCACCTGAAAGTATTTGTAAAGATTAGGGGAGATCAGAATGTGTTTACGGGGCACTATTTGCCACATGCTATATTCACCGTCATGGAGGAAAGAAACAGCAGAATTAATCCTCACATCGGAAATTAGGATGATATTGTGCTGGATCACGTTCATGGATTATAAGATTTCCACCAGTCAATCCTGAGTTATTGCTCTGCAAATACTCAGAAACCTAATTTGATAGATACTCAGCAAAAAAAAAAAAAAGTCTACAATAGGAAATTGCTTTCTTCATGTGTCAGGATAAACATTCCATAGAAAGTAGACATTTAGCTTGACACCAATGAGTTCCCCTATTTTTATAAACGCTGGCTTTATTTCAGCCTTAGTCTTTGTCACTCTATTGTTATTAACCCTCCTAATAAGCACATCTCTTGCACTGTTAGCATGGATTATTTTGATGGGGAGGACAGGCAGGTTTGGGATGATGCATGGTTGTTTGCCCACCCCTCAACATCTTGATTAATTCAAATAAAATGAAATGTGGGATGAATTGCTGAAATGGAAAACTATCAAAAGGCAGTATATTTTTCTTCAATAGCATACTTCACAAGAGTATACGTCTACAACTTCCACTGTGAGCTAGTGGCCCTGCCTCAGTTACTTAGCACAAATTCATGTGTGGGATGCTTTGTGAAAACATGTACGTAATAGTCCATGGACAAGCCAAAAAAGAAACTGGGGGAAAAAAAACCTGGAGGTAAAATTTGGAAAAGCACCTCAGTGATTGAGGGGTTTCAGCCCCAAGTCCCATTGATTTTCACTAGCACTGAAACTACAAATGATGCGTTTTTAAAGGAATCCAAGGGAAGTTTATGCCAATGTCAACAACGTGAGGTTGGAAGGTACCTTCAGGGTCATCTAATCCAAGAGTGTCATACTCACCTCTCCCAATCCTGGGCTATAGCCAAACCATGGGGCTCTTCATTGGCCAGATCCTGATGCACTGGCAGGGCAGATGACAACAGCTACAAGAGTTAACACTATTCTCATCCACTCCTTGCCACTGATGCACATCCCCTAGGAGCCTCCATGCTTCAGCTTTTGATGGCCCCTGTATCCCTGGCCCTTCTGGGAGCCCCATGGCCTAGACACTATGGCTATATGGTGGCCCTGCAGGCCCTATATTTGACACACCTGATGTAACCCAACATCCACTGAATTTGGGCTCCAGCACTGGGATTTCATTACTAACTCACTCAGGTATCTCGGAAAAATCCTAACCCAATTGCCTGAGGCACTTATAAAAAACAGAGCTTTTTTTTTCCTCCCCAATGTTTGCTGACACTACCTGTCTGGGTCACAGCCCTTCCACAGAAAAGTGACACACTACCTTTGCCCTTAGTAATTGTCAGTCAATTATTATGTGCTTCAGTGGAAATAAACTTTAATGGCAAACAGACACTCTTAGCTCTTGAAAATATTATGTGCGTGTGTGTGACAGGAACAAGGAGAGGCAGAGAGAGACGCACACAATACAACTCTACTGTTTCTCCAAATTAACCAGAAGGAGCTTATCTGGTATCATGCCCTCTCTTCTTCACCTTCCTAGCCCTGTCTTTTACATCAGGTAATTCAACCCATCCTGGCAAATCAAAAATAACTATCATCAACTTGGTATCAGAGCCTGAAGATCCAAAACACTTAACAATCAGATCATGCTGTGAAGACCACCCCTTCTCTTTCAAATCATGGTGTCTAGAACAGAAGGGAAGAATCTTACTGTAGAAGTTGCTTTTAATAGCTTCTCATCCCAGCCAGTTCTGAGATTCTCAGGCATTACCCAGAGCCACAATTATTCTGTACTTTAAAAGGCTGTTCTGTTTAAAAGAACAGCCTTCTGCAGCATATAAGTAGTACAGAATGAGGAAAGTCCATGTGCTTTTTGCAAACAAAAAAAAAGGACAAAAATATATTTAATTCTGTTTATATGCTGCAGAAGGCTGTTCTTTTAAGTAGTACAGAATGAGGAAAGTCCATGTGCTTTTTGCAAACAAAAAAAAAGGACAAAAATATATTTAAAAAAAAAAAACAAACCATCTTTCCAAAGCAATGCCAACTAGATTCAACATTTACAGTTACTCTGTAATCCCCCCTAACATGCACATAAGCAAAGATTCAAAGAACACTGAAAAGGATAAAGAGCTCTGCTCACTAATAAGATATGAGCTCTCTCTCACAAAACTAATATCAAGATAGTAAGAACTGTCAGAAGAAGTGGAAGCTTCCTAGTGGGTACTTTTTTCTATAGGCTGCCTACTGGTTTGTTTTATGTGGCTCACCAATTTCTTCAGAAAATACTACCCATCTCTATGTCTTTTCTCTCCTCGTTCAATAAAAGTCCACTAGATAATGTCAAGAGTTGCAGGAGCTCCCAGACAATTTTCTAGCAAGTGATGAGTAACCAGCACTTCAAATTGGAAAGAAAAAAGTTTCTTACTGTTTCTCTTGAATAAGAGAATTGATTCAGAAATTTAAAACAATGAAATAAAAGGTCAGCAGAGAAGAGAACGAATAGCTTTAAAAAACCTAGTTAACCTGACCAAGATTTGAGACTTAATTTGAGACTTTGGCAACGCTTTCACTTACTCATTTTATAGTGTGTATTAGTGAAATTGCAGCTTCGCTGAGCTAGGCACTAAACAAACACAGAGCAAACGACATTATTTGTTCTGAAGAAGTTAGAGTGCATTAAGGAAAGACAGACGGGGTGAAGGAGCAGAGGGCTTGTGGAGATGAAGTGCCATAAAGCTGTGAAGTGTCACTGTACTCAGATCTCATCACTAGCCAATGGGCTAGGTACCAGCCTGTGTGGCTTCCTCAAATCCTAGCCCTGACAGGAGGGAGGTATTCATAAGTCAGTCTCAATTTTCCTCCGAAAGGACCATACTCAGGCAAGTGGCTACCTTGTAGGGCTGTGCAAAGCTTTGGGTGCCGATTCGATTCGGAGGAGATTTGGCCCGATGCAGTGTCCGAATCACCAAATCCGAATCGAATCAGGGGAATCAATAAAAAGTTCTGAATCGATTCAAAGCTCTCTGAATCAATTCGGGAAAGATTCAGAGAGTTTCAACGATTCAGGCAGTCCCCACCCGTTGCAGCAGGGAGCCGGAGCAGAATGCGGAGCTGTTAAGTTCCCGGCAGGGGGGAATCCCTGCTGCCCCTCACTGCCCCACGCTGCACGGCTGCCAGAGCTGGGGCGGGCAGGGCAGCCGTGTGGGGGCTGGGAATGCAGGGGGGGGGAAGTTGGGGGGTTCATGAAGAGCCCCCCCCCCACACACAGCTTGGGGTAGATGGGATCGCCCCCACCCACTGGGTAGCACCCGGTGAGTGGGGGCTTTTTTTCCTCCAAAGTGCTGGGAGCTGGGCCAGGCAGAGCAGCCATTTCTGGGGCTGGGAGAGCGGGCAGGGGATGGGCCTGTGTGATTCAGAGATTCAGCAGCAGCCGAATCTCCGTATTGGATTCAGCCAAATCGATTCAGGACAGTGATTCAAATCACTGAATTGAACCAGTGTCCCCCCAAATTGGCTGAATCTGAATCCTAGCCAGTTCACACAGGCCTACTACCTTGTGCAAATGCACTGAACCTGTAACTCATCTCTCTATTCTCCTTATTCCTCCCAAATGGACACACTAAATGAGAAGCGGGAATGCAAAAATCAACAGATTTCCAATCATTCTAATGCAAAACGTCCAACATAGAAACACATCCTGCTTTTGAGCGCAGAGGATTCCTTACCGCCAATACAGAGTGACTGAACATTTTATGGGCCCGATTATAAACCCTTTACTCATTTTTTGCACAAACTACTCATGAAAAGAACATCTCTGATTTTAAGGGGAATACCTACTTGTACAACTTGTACTTTGATTTGCTTACACTTGCCCACTGTATTTTTAGAGCTGTCTAGTAACAAGCAAAACCTGCCACCCACAATTAAACAATTGCCTGAAATCTAGCCCCTTTCACAATGCCCAAACAAGTGAATTAATTTAAAAACAAAAAACAAAACCCTAGATCCAATTGGCTGCATGAGAGCGAGTGGCAAAATTCCTCATAGATTCATAGACTGTAAAGTCAGATGATCCTGAAGGATCATCGTGTCCAACCCCCTGCCCCAGGCAGGTAAAGGACCGAGGTCAGACGACCCCAGTCAGACGCCTATCAAGCCTCCTCTTGAAGACCTCCACGTTAGGTGATAGCACCACCTCTCTTGGCGGCCCGTTCCAGATTCTGGCAACCCTTACTGTGAAAAATTTCTTCCTAATGTCTAACCTGAATCTACTCTCCACTATTTTGTACCCATTATTCCTAGTTACTAGTAGGGATGCCCTGGTAAATAGCGCATCTCCAACTCTCTGTTGTCCTCCCTTGATAAACTTATAGGCTGCTGCAAGGTCTCCTGTCAGCCATCTCTTGTGAAGGCTGAAGAGATCCAGTTCTCTCAACCTCCCCTCGTAGGGTTTTGTACGGAGGCCACTAATCAAATGAGTGGCCCTCCTTAACCTCAGAGATGCCATCAATCCCATTATTTCTAAAGTTAAAGTAATCCCCCTTGCTCATATCCCACAGCATCAGGTCTATCTCCCTGATAGACCCAGGGAGTATGTCCCTCTCATACTAGATACTTTTCAGGACAGGAAGTGCCTTAGTTTTCGCATGCCTATAGCACTTGGCACATTGGTGACATGTCACAAGTAATACACGGCAGCACTCAACTAGATGCAGGTTGAATCATTTCAAAGGTAAACAGATTTCAGCAAAAATATGATTGGGTCCAAATAAATTTCCTCTGAAAAAAAATATTAATTATTAGCAGCTTCCAGGGAATCCTACCTGGAAATGAAGACAACGGATTCAACAGACCCGGCTTAGCAGAACGCACACACCTGAGCTCAGTCTTGAGCAGCTGAGTCCCCTCATTAGTTTCAATGGGACCACTACATGCCTAAGTGTTTCTTTGCACCAGGGCCTATGAATCTGTCCATCAGTGACCTCCAGGCTTGTGAAAGAGTTAAGTGTCGATTTTTGAATCTTTGCATCCCCCACTTCCTTCAGAATTACATTTCAGCATTCCATTATGGCAAGTTTTACTAATGCTTGCCTATGGGGATATGGGTAATGGGACCATCTGACTCTTATCATAATTTGATTCAAACACATATTGCTTTTACATTTTATTTCTCTTTGCCATTCTGGCTTGTAACTGCCAACAGCAGGCTGAAATTTTACCTAAATGAGAGCATTTCTACTCAGTGAAAGAACATTACTCTGTGCCATTTGCTTAATAGTTCACATTACTGTGTAGGGAGTGTTGCATCCTAAGGCCAAGTTTCTGGTACCCGGTTTGTTAGAAGTTTCAAGGGCAACATAACGGCAGCCTTTGCATGGTAAAAACCTTATTGTCTGGGTAAAAAGCTGGTTTCACAGTTAGACTGGAAGTCAAGAAAAATCTGTCTTTACAGTATTCACACATGGGGCAGAGGTAAACAAATACCAGGCTTGTACAGGACCCGTGTGTTAATCATGTCACATAAAAAATATCCAGTATTAATGCCAGTCCTTGCAGCCATGATTAAACGGATTTTCTAAGGGCTGTACTCTGCCAGCCTTATGCTGAAGCAATAACAAGTCTCCTATACACAGCTTGACTATACAGAAATGCCCAGAATAGATCAGGGCCAATGGCCACCTGTGTCCCTAAACTTTTCAGTAGCCACCACCAGAGACATCAGAGGAAGCAGGCCAATTTCATTTTGGCACAAGTAGAAAATAAAAAAGTTCAAATCTCCTACCCCCATCTATTCCTCTAATATCGGTACGGACACCCCTGTACATCACCATGTCCCTTTTGTCTGGGTTTAGATACGTTATGGAGGATATCTTCCATCACCCCAGAAGACTGGATTTATCCATCTCGCATGTCTCTGTAAATAACCATGATGAGAAAGAAACAGCTATCAGTATCTTCTCATCCTAGTAAAAATCACAGTTAGCCACTAGGGCAGTGATTTAACCTTTTTGGACTCAAGGCACACCTCTATAACTTTGTGAATTGAGTGGCACACAATTTCAAAAATTAAATTTATATATTACATGGTTCACCTCCTTGCAGAGGGGCCAGGCAGGGATAAGCCTGAGCCTGTGTCATCTGCTTACCTCCTCCTACCTTAGGGCTCCCCTAGTCAGAAATCATTGCACTAGGGCCAAAAAGAGAGACAATAAAAATGAATATTTTAAAGTTTCTGATACAGAACGTGGGATGCACGAGTTTCAACATAGGCAGACAAGGTTCCTTGGGTGAATCTGATATCTTTTATTAGACCAACCCAAATTTGGGTTGGTCTAATAAAAGATATCAGATTCACCCAAGGAACCTTGTCTGCCTATGTCCTTAGACCAACACGGCTACAACCTACACTCCTGAGTTTCAATATCCCACTTGATTAATATTTTAAAGTCCTAACCCCTTTTGCCCTCAACCCTACCAGCTAATATTTGATAATATTTTCTCTTCTGAGGGGGCTGGTTATTTATGGATTTTCATAAATGCCTTGAATAGGATATGGAAATTTTCAGTTATTCCCAATCTAGAATTAGGGTTGGTATTGATTTAGGGAGCTGGGCATTTTTTAACCACCTATGTATTAGCTCTCTCATTCTAGGTTGAAATTGTTCCAGAAACTGTTTTTATTAATACATATCTCTCTGTACTTCTAAGCAGGTGATACAAGTTTGATCTTCAGCTTCAAACCCTGAGACCCTTAGTTGCTAGGAAACCAACAAATCTAATTTCTGTAGTTCTTATAACACAAAGATATAATTATATAGTGTCTCCTTAAAAGAAACCCACATCATATGTTTCTTAAATTCCCTTTTTTTTTTTTTTAAATAAATAGAAGCTTATTCTATTTGATTCTTCTAGATAAATAAAAAGGATACACCAATAATAAAATGATTGAATATGGTAAGAGAAGAAAGATGGAACATTATTTTATCTGAGTAATATTTCATCTGACTAATATTTCATTTATCTCATTGCAGGAATAAGAAATGAGTAAGTGAACAGCAAGTTATAAGGTCTTGAAATTTACTTCTAATATGGATTCTCAATTTTGTGTTTAATATTTCATTATTACGATTGTTGATCATTTCTGGTTCATGAGATGTCTTGGTAGACAATCAATCTAGTGTCCTTATGAGAAACATTATTCATAAACGTATGTAAAAGGTCTGTGCTTTCATTATAGCATAGCCAGTTAACAATCTATCTATGTATGCCCATCTGACCTTGCAATTACTGGCTTCTCCATATGATGCATTGCAATGGAGTTATTAATTCTACTTCCTTGGACTTTTATTCTTTGGCTTGGCAGGTCTACCAGGGAGAATAACATAGATTCCATTAATAACAATTATCAGTGACACAGTAGGAGCATGAATAACATTTCATTCAAAAAGTGATATTTTGTTCATGGCATAAGCAAATTTAAATACCCCCAGTTTCAGGAAACTCATTTCTTTAATCCATTATATCAAAGAAATGGTGATAGCTTATGCTTGCATAAGAGACGATGAATAAGTTCAACAATATTGAAATATAGAACCGAGATTCTCTGCACTAATTGTCTCATTTGTTCTCAATAAATGTCCATAGAAAAATAGCTATAAATCTAAAAAAGAAAAAAAAAAAAAATCAGAAAGTTAGTTTCCCTGGTTGTCACACAGCTTTTAAACATATCTAAACGCTGGTCACATGCTTCAAGTGTGATTTATACAATTTATAAAACAGGAACAAATATTGATCCAACTCTTAGGCTAACTAAGAGCTTCCAGAATAAGGGATTCCAAAGACCTTTTGGATCAAAAAGCTCTAAGACCTGTAGTACGTGCAAGCAGGGGCAGAACCAGAGGAGATGCAGTGGTGTGATCCCACCCATCTTTTAGATCATACCAATCCCGCTCAGATTCAGCTGGGAACTGTGGTGGCAGTGGCGACAGCAGGCCATTTCCCCCTCCCCAGCCAGTCCCCCCTCTAGTGTTCCCCGACAGCCCAGATACAAAGGCGGTGAAAGAACAGCTCCCCATACAGCTCTGGCTGGAGCAGGCAGGAGCAGCTGTGACAGCAGCAGCAGCAGGCAGATCTAATCAATCAAAACAACCAACTACAAACATCCTAAAGACCTGGAAACACCAAGCAACTGCCAAAACAATAGAGGAAGAAAGGGGGCCAGCCAGATGTTCTCAGGTCCAGCACATGGCCTCAGCAGCTCCTCCTCTGCATTCAGGACATCACAAGGAGCAGGATCCTCCATCATCTCCCACGGCATAAGAATTGTGCCAAGTTGGGCTCCCTCTACTCACCCAGGTGCCAGAACTTGGTACCAGTACTCCACAAGAGCCTTCTCCTGCTCCTTCCTAATGTTTTTATTCTTGTAGACGCCGAACACTTGAGCTACACTGAAGTGCTAAAGGATTAGCATTCAAATTCTAGCAGCGATGCAAGAACTCCCGTGCCATTCAGTTGCACACAGTGGCATTATTTCATCTTTTTTTAAAAAACACCCTAGGAAATTACATAAAATAAATCATAGTAAAATGAAGTTATTAAGGTTAAGTCAAACACGTGAATATTTTGAAATGTCAGATTTACAGTTACCATACTGCCTTATTGCCACTCCCTTTTGCATAGGCGTTATGATACAATCTTTAAACTTCATGTTCATAAACTATGTTTTTCTCCAAAGGCTATGCATACAGCAAGACAGCAGCCCAGGGGGTAAACAGCACACACAAGGAAGCAGAATTAAAGCTTGTGGACAACAATAAATTAAGCCTTTCTTACCTTTGAAGTGCTTGATAATGCAACTTCCAAAATTTGATCCATACTTTCTAGTAATGCAGACCTAAAAATATTCTTTAGGTATTTCCAAACAAGGATTAGAAGAACAGGGCTGAAGTCCTTGTCACTCTTGAGAATTCTCATATTAAGGCCTGATCCTCCTAACGACCATTACTCATACAAGTAGTACTGACAGAAACAATTCCATTGAAATCAATGGGAGCATGTCCTGTTCAGCTGAAGTTTTACCACCCGGGCCTCCCTGATCCCAGGTCAAATCTCAGACAGAACCAAGTAGTTCAGCTGCAAGAGAGAGGGGCGACACCAGCGCCCATGCATAGGCACAGGCAGGGGCATGTGTATGTAGATGCATAACTACCTCTTACTTTCATCACAGCATGCATGTGTATATACATGCATAACTACCTCTTACTTTCATCACAGCAACATTACAGGACTTCAAACATGCAAGACCATGACATCATGCCACAGTCATTAAGCTTTTAAAGACCAGTTGCCACTGGGGCATTTTGACTAATGACCCATATGCTTCTTCAATAAACAAGGTATTTGTATATATAATTATTCCCAGTAACAAAAGGGTAAAGTTGGCCCCACAGTGTCCATACTAGTGATTGCAGTCAGCTCCAGCTAATGTGTCAAGCAAGGGCTTATCAAAAATCTTCAGAAACCTAAGATGACCCAAACTAAGGCAAACGTTTGTGCAGCTAGTAGAGCACTTCCTGATGTAGTCAAAAGCATCACAGACTTCCCAAACTGTGGCCATCCGTTTACAACACTGCTATGCATTCTAGGAAGTGTAGCTGTGTTACTGTTTTAACTGCAGCATTACTATTTTAAGAGATGCTAGGAAAACTGATTTTCTCCCTCCAAACCTTATCTAAAGCTACAAAGTTTATCCAGACTCCTTGCCCATGTTCTTTATTTATCAATTCTAACCCTCCCATTTGCACCCGGATCCAATGGAAGCAAGACTTTAACAGAACAGAGGGTGCTAGAAATTGCTCTAAGCTGATAGAGAAAGACTCAGCCCAGTTTGATGCAGCTACTGCTAATCCACTTAAAGTAAAAAAGTGCATACAGGGCTAAGCAGAAATATACTGTACCTCAGTCACTCCTTTCAATGAACCAGACATGCTTATCCCCTGCAGGAGCAAATAAACTCTACACTAGTATGGCTTTGATTATCTAGCCTTATCATTTGAGTTACTTTCTACAGCTGTGGTGACTAAACCCTTTAATGCACAATTGAAGCAAGGTGCTTATAACAAAAGTATAAAAGTAGCATTGCCCACTCAAAAAAAAAATAAAAGGGGAATTCAGGTTATGTGACTGAGCACTGATGTGTAAGATCATTTATATAATTACACTACCCTGAAAGTATAACACCATAAAAATGACACTTCAGCCACCATTCATTTGCTACTTTAATCAGATTTCTTGAAGTACATCACTAAAAATAAATTTCCTCACGCAGCTGTAAAACGCAAGGATACACATTTATAGCACATCTAGAATGACGTGGCTGAAAATAGCAACGAACAGATTTGTTGTAGGTAGTTCAGAGGAAGAGTTGCTCAGAAAGAGAAGGCAAGTCTTGCAGAAGGTTGGAAAAGAGTGCTAGACTTCTCCACCTGCTCCATCTCATTAGTAGGAAAATAAATATTGCAAAGGCTGCAGGTTAATTACTGCCAACTCATTGGAGCAGGCGTCGCTCGTTAACTTCCCCCTCTGAATACAAGGCAGGTGGGACAAATCACCTGCAGGTACAGCCTGGAAAGGGAAATCTCAGAAAATGGCTTGGATCATTTACTGCTATCCTTGGAGTGCTGTGTTATTATTGAAACCAGACCTCATGTTGTGACTGTTTTTGTGAGACCTCTGTCAACTTACAAGCATCTTTCTGTACTGTGAAGGAAGTGGGTTCCTGTATTTGCTTGCTCAGCATGAGCTTCCAATGAATATTTATAACATGAAATATAGAGCACCAGAAAACATTAATTTCCATACTTTTGCCTCTGCAAAATGCACAGGCTAGAAATACTGAAGGAAAAATGGAACTGCAATGCCATTCTCCCTGTGCACATATCTAGGGCGGTGAGTAAGCTTATGTTCACACTCCCAGGTATAAATCTGCTGAGTGTCAGTAGCAGTAACAAAGACTGGCTTCAGTATGCCTGGGCTTTCAGTACTGAGAGCAAACTATGGCTAAAACCACACACAGTCATAATCCTACCTCTGAATCTGGGAAATTCAAATAAAACCCAACTTCACAGGTGGTTCTCCACACCTGCAAGCACTCAAAAATCCTTAGCAAAATGGAATTACTAAAACCTCTATTTGGAGAATAAGAAAAGTCCCAACAGAGGAGCCTGGATAACCTGTTATGTATTTGCACACAACAAACAGATCAAACCCAACCAGCATATCCACAGTATAGCCAGCATTAATTGTTTTGTTTTGTTAAGGTCCAAAACCTTTACTCGCAAGAGCAGTCTCCACCTAAAGCATTACCAAATTGTTCAAAGGAATCGGGGGGTATCCGGTGCTTCCTTGCTCCAGTCCAGAGAGGTCTGTATCATAGACTTTCATTGATGTGCAGCCACTTCTTTCACAGCTGCTGCAGCACAGAGGGATCCCTTCTGCCGGGACAGCTCAGGCCGCTGCCAATCAGCCCTTGCTGTGAAGTCAGAGCTTCTGGTCGAGCCCAACCCAGTCCACAGAGGGTTTACCATCTCTAGGTGGGCAACCCAGAGCCAAACATGACCCCTGGGCAGAGTTTCTGCTCTACAGAAGTGAAGACTCTTGTTGAACTTAAAGCCAGCGTCCATCATTTGTGCAATTAGGGTGACTCACTCAGGCTGGGGCATGTCTTGCACAATTCCAGGGTCCTTCTGTAATAATTGGGAGAAATCTGTCTACATAAAACCAATGAGATTCGATCATCAGTTTCTTGAAACGGTTGAATCCCTCACTGTGCAATCAGCCAGTCAAGAGCTGACAGGCCCTGTCTCATATGGCCCGTGGTACCAAGAAGAAGCTATAGAATAGAATTAGCCCTTAATCTAAACAACACCACTCAGACCAAACAATACATCTGCTGAGAGGGTGCCTGAGCTGGAAAATTCCTGTT
>NW_005842107.1:2029159-2054832 GCF_000455745.1 Alligator sinensis
TCTCCAGTAAGGAGAACAAAAAAATCACAGATTGGGAACATGTGCTTTGTGTGGGGAGCTATGTTAGTCCCATGTCAGACAGAAGGCAGGGCAGGGTGGCAACCTTAGAAGCGATCTGGCACCTTAGAGGCAAAAACCTACTTTGTCAGCCAATGAAGTATGCTCTTGCCTATGAAAGTTTATGCCTCTCTGAACTAGATAGCCTCTAAGGCTGCATCCAGAGGAGCGTGGACATTTGGTTCCTTGGGGACAAGGTTACCCCAAGTGGGATAGGAAAGGCCGGGGCCAGCACAGTTGCTTACAGGGGTCTGGGGAAGCTGCAGCTGCATTGCTCCTGCAGCTTGGAGCCTGGCCGGCAGCTGGAACATGGCTCTGGTGGGTCAGGCTCCAGTTTTGGGTAGCATGTGCTGCAGCCTCGTACACTGCCCTGCTTTTTTCCCAGGCAGGTTTTTTGACACCAGAAGATCCCAGGGTCAAACCCCCTCCCCTCCCCACGCTTCAAGGTAACAGTGCAGGAAACACCTGTGCAGTGTGTGGCTCCGCAGATGGGCCAAAGGTGCCATCCTGCACTAACTCTTGCCTAACATGGGGTTGTAAAACACTAAGGGACCTTGAGGCAGGAAAGAGGAACAAAAGGCACAGACTTTTAAAAGGAGAAGAGACCTTCTTACCAAGGAAGATGAAAGTGAATTGGCTGGAGGAGAGAGAGAATGGACTCCATGGTCCCCAGGAAAAGCATGAGATGTGTAGTAACAGAAGAGGGGCTTCCAAATCCTGGAAGGACACAGACCCAAGCTCTAAAGAATACCCCAAGCTGATGAGGAAACTGAGGAACCCGAGACAGGAAAAGGAATATTTGGTTGTTTTTTCTGGAGCTGCATCTTCTGGTGCAGGGTAAAGTAATGCATTTCATTTTGAAACCCTTTTTCAAGGTGTGTGTGATAAACTTCAATTATAACATTTCCCTAAAGAGGTGAGCTGTAAATCAGAGCCCTCACCACAGAGCAAGTGTTAGAGATTTAGCTGGTATGAAATGGTGCAACTCTACTGACTTCAAAGGAATTATGAAGCTTTGTTCCAAATGAAGAGGGTCTCAAATATTATTGTACGTACTCTGTGCTATCAGCTTGAAGAAATCATATTGGACTCTATGGCCGTGCATTGCATCTTTTGTCAGAGGAGCGGCTCTCCGGCTCTTTCATTTTGTAGATCTCTCAACAAGAAATTGGTTACATTGTACTTTATCGACCTCCTCCTATCCCCACACAGCAGTTTCCTTATAGTAGAAAGAAATAAAAATTACCTCGAACCATGAGTCCTGCATGTAGAAAACACCTCAGCTTTTTTGTAAAATCTTACCTTTTTTGCCACTATTTCATGGGCAAAAATCTGGATGCTGTCTCAAGTAGTATGATAACAAATAAGGCTTTTACATATATTATAGTCATGCATGGGAATTAGCCCTTTTTAAATAATGTCCCTTTGTGCCCACATCTTTATTCATTTCATTTTCCTCCATGCAAATGTACATTCTCACTAATCCTTGCTTTGCCTAAGATATCCAGTAAAAAGGGATCAATGGAAAACGGTCTAAATCACCGGTGCTCAACCTCTGGCCCATGGGCTAAATCCAGCCCACAGGGCTTGTTATCTGGCCTGTGAGGCTCCCCACAGGACTGGACATTTGGTGGGAGGGGAGCAGTGGCAGCTGTTGTGAAAGCAGCTTGGAAGACACGGCAATTAAGGATTTTGAAAAGGGGGGTGGCAGTTGTGACACATCATCACATATAACATGACAAATATATTTCTCCAATGGAAGAGGAAATAAAAGATTTACTAATATGCAAGGGGTCTAAGCCCTACTCTATTCAGCTTAAGATCAAAGCAAAAGCTTTATTGGAATGTGCATTAATTTCTTAGATGATATACTAAGTTTAAAAAACACAACTAGGCAAGAATAGTCATAGTCAAAAGATATTATTTCACTAGTCCCATGTAGTCATTACAGTTGCACGTACATCTCTTATGTAGATTCATAAAACAAAATCTGGTCTTCCTGAGCATCTTGACAGTGACTCAATACTTAGCCACAGGTACATCTGAGTTAATATGCCCACACCTGAGTTAAGGTTTTTAGCTAGAGCTAAAACCAGTCTGCAGGACTTTGAAACAGAAGAGAAACATTACGAGGAATGGCTAACAGACAGTCAAATTGCAGAAGAAAGGGTAGTTTGAATAGTGGAACATCAAGACCATTAAAAATGAGAAAGGCTCACTGATACCTGTGAAGTGAAGAAAGAAGAGCAGGAATCAGGTAGATTATGAGTCTGAAGTCAGTTGATTCCTTCAGTGCTGCCTGAATAAGAGGCCACTTTTTCTGCCAAGGAGTTGGTTTTCAACTTTGGGTGAAGCAGGAATCAGGTGGGTACAAAGGCACCACTGCACCTCACGATGGACTGCACACTGCATGGATCTGTTCCACTGCGGCCAATCCAACACATGGGGCTAGACTGTCATGCTGATCGCACTTGCAGACTGACCCCATGCTGGATCCAGCTGGTGGACCAACCCCTTCCATGGGATCCAGGCCATGGATCAGCCCCACCCCACAGGGCTAAAAGTTAAGTGCCACTGATCTAAATCAACAGTTTTCAGAACAGAGCCTGTGCGGCTCACCACAGTGAGAATAGCTAGGATACAACACACGGTTAAATAGAACATTGTCTTTTTTAAATAATTTATACAAGATTAAGCAAAATATTCTATACTCTATACACCTCCTCCCAAAAATGAAGGATAACTCCAAGTGATTTAGAAAACATTTTTCACATTTTCACTGGTGTCAGTGATGATGAACACTTAATCTTTCCTAAGCAAATATATCTTTTATAGGAGCATTTCCTCTCCGCCTACACCTAAGCAAGAAATGTGAGAGATTAGATGAGAGAAACTTGACTTGATATTGAAAAGCAAGATTACTCTTCTTTAATATTATAGAGGCTGAAAAAAAAATCAGCTGATATGGACCACAGTTCACAAAAAGTTAGCAACAGTTTCTTGCAAGAGAAATTTGAAATTCTTTACTAGGAGATAAACTAATAAGATGCCTCCTTCAAGATGAAGTAATGTTGGAACCTCAGATTGTCCTGGCAGTCTGAATTCAATGATAACATACAAATTATCTTCCCTTTTTTCAGCAATAAATTGAGAACCTAAAGCTAGCTTGCTACTTGTAGATGCATACTTTTTCATCACTATTAATAATGATACTTTTATTACTGTTCATGTAACAGCAAATCAATAGGATTTGATACCTGTTACAGTCAACACCAATTCCTGTGCAGCTGCATAATGTCCACTCTTAAGCTTACAGCTGTTCAGCCTAATCCATTTACTGGCTATTGCCTGCAGTCAAAAAAAGAATCCCTTATTTACACCTCATTCATCATTCTTAATGTTTTCTCAAATCCATGCTGAACTTTCCACGGTGGGGGGGATGAACCAAGACGAGAGTGTTTGATTCACTGTCTCAGCATATAAATCTCCCCCTTCCCCTCTCCCCCCACATTTTCTTACACTTTGTGTTTATTTTAAGCCATTTTGTCTTACCCTACAAGGTTAGACTACTGCAGATTTAGATGGAAAATTGTTATTTGGTTTCTTTTGGGCAGTTTTGTTCAGAGTTAGCTCAAAAGTGCTGTTTCTATTTCCTTGGGAAAAACACATCAAAAAATAATCACTGCTGCTCTAAGAGCAAAACTAGATTGCATATAGACTCTGGACATGCAATCCAAAGCCCGTGAAAGACAGTGGCAAGGCTTTAGATCTCATCTTTGTTGCAGCTAACGTAGACTTGCTGTGTAGCTTTAATGTTTGCTTTAATTATATTTATGCTTCCTTTTCTGTTCCTTCCTCTTTGCAGACCATGCCAGAGCTGACTGAATGCTGCTGTAATTCTGCTTGTAGTTAAATCTGCAACTGGGTGTCACAAATGCTGGGTTCAGTCTCCCCATAAGACATGCACCAAAACATGATTTTATTTTTATTTTTTTAGCGAGACTCTTGACAGACTTAGTTTGAGCCCCGCAAACCAGGAGTGCATGGTGCAGGACACTTTTGACCTGATTTCAAATGTAATAAATTAGCTGCAGCTTTCTTTCATTTTGCCTAGGGCCTTGTTACATGGTTATTTTGAGCAGCAGCTGCTGGAGCTCTTAACACCGGGACTGTCCACACATTAATATCTGAAACTAATTTTAAGCACTTGTTATGTGGCTCAAAGTTGCGCCACTCCCGGACAGGATTATCTCCAATCTTTGCTACCCAGTTACCCACTCTAGGCTACACCTTAGTGTGAATACCACCCCCCTGGCACAGATCAGGCCCACTGCCTCCACCACCCTCCCAGCACCCTTCTCACTGCTCCACCGCCCCGCTCCCCACTTACTTGTGGCTGCCCACAATGCCTGTCCCAGGGCAGCAGGCAAGGAAGGGTTAACTTGCCTGCCCAGCCACTGGCACTGCACTTTCTGGAGCAGGCTGAGCTGGGAGAAGAGCAGTAGTCTGGCAGGGGTAGTAGTGTCTGGGAAGGCAGATTAACCCTTCCCTGCCTGCTCCCTTGAGCCAGATAGTGTGGCGGGGGAGATCTAAACTTTCAGTCCTCCAGGCTCCCACTGGCCTGAAGCGTGACTACCCCAAACTTGAGCTAACACTAACACTGGTCAACACTGTGTGTCTCACAGTGTCAGGTGTAACAAGGCCCTGAGATAAATCCTAGTAAGGAACTTCAAAACTGAGGCAGTCTAATTCAGTATCCACTACAGAAATAAATATCTTGAATGTCCGTCGTCACTGTGAACCCCAGTTTCTTTCTCTAGGAAAAGAGGATCATACAACCGACTTATAATATCACTGCGAGCTGTGGTGAAGATGCATTCATTAGTCTCAGTAAGACACCTTGAGACAACTGGATTATATATGTGCAAAAAATTATGAGTGTTCAGAGTTCATCTCCAATACAGTGCTTTTCCACTGTATCATGACTTGCAATCGCCCTGATATGGTGGAAACTACAAGAGAAGCAGAGCTAATGAGCTATGAATTGGGCTGGGACAGTGAGACACAAGAATGCGATGCTCAGATTGCTTTCATAAATTATTCAGTGCCTCCTGCCCTAGAACTAGAAACTTAAAGCAGTACCGTCCAAAATGGCTTCTTAAACCAGAACAAGGATTCCCAAAAAAATCTCACCTGGTTGTTGGACTCAACCACTCTGGTAGGACAAAGCAGATTTCCATTGTCTTTTAGTCTTCCTTGCTTTTATCCTAAGGTTTTTGTCTCCCGTTTTAGTTTTCCTTCCTTATTCATTCTTTAAGTTCAGAAGTATGCTTCATTTTAATTTTCTCCTCTATTCTGCTTTTGATATTTCCCTATTAATTCTCAACTTCAGATATTGTGTTTTCAATTTCTCAGTCTTTTCAGTTTCTCCTGCCAACTCAATATGATCTTTTATCCTTTACTGTTTTATCTTATATTCTATTTTATCCAGCTCTATCTCCTTTCTTATGAGAATCTCTCACAGCACCCACTGCTTAATCACCAATCTATTCTTTCACTTGCTCTCTACCTAGTGAAACACCCACTGTCTTTCTGGTATTTCATTTCCTTTCACTGTCTGCATTTTACCTGACCATTTACAACCCATTTTCCAGCTTCACCCCTTCTCATTTATGGGTTTCCCTCACCCTCTCCTGGGCAATCAACCTTTGACTATTTCTTACACAGCTCCCCCCCCCACCTCCCAAAAAAAACCCCAAACACTTAACTCTAATCTTGTTTACTGTTCCAGGCTGTTAATTCATAACCCATTTTACTATTAGCATAAATTATTATTCAAGTGAACACATCCCACTATTCCAGCCCATTTTGCATCTTTGAGTAGATGTATACAAAATACTGATACTGTTGAGGCAAATCCATTATGTTAAATGGCACCACACGTATTTCACGATCCCAGTATGCTACAGAAACGGCCACCTCAAGAGAACTCAAAACAGTACAAACACTATTAAAAAGTAGTTTGTATAGTACTCTTTCAGCCGTGTCTTCCACATCCCTGTGTTCAACTTCTGCTTAACCTTCCTGAAGGACATCTCTCTTCCCTAACACAGTTGTGGGAAAAGTGTAGATGAAGCTATACTTACTGCCCATCAAATCATTTTCTTCTTTCTTTCCCCTAAATTAAGTACACCAAAAGTTCCCCAAGTCAGAAAAACCACAGAGCTCCTTTCTTACTCTGCATGACTTGAATTCTTTGGCTGTCTACAGGGATGTATGTAGGAAGGGAATCAGTGGAGATGCATTTTGCTTTGGCTTTACCACTCAATTAAGCACAAACTACTCTTCATTTAAGTAATGAATGACATTGCATGCTGTTATGAGCTAGAAAAAATTACCATGCCCTGAAGGTTTCTTCTCCCCTGCAGGGGTTTGCTGCTCCCAAATCAGAAAAAACTGACAATCTTTCTGATTGACAAAGAGAAAAAAAGAATTGCTGTGGAAGGCCTCCCCCCCACTTCCCCAAATCCTTTAGGAACACAAGGTCATCAGTGTATGCTACCTCTGTGACAAGTTTCATTAGGAATTCACCACCAGTGGGATAGAAACATGCTGCCCTTAAATAATTGAGGATGTTCTCCAGCTGCTGGGCTGGAGTGGATGGATGCACTAAAGTTTGTAGCACTTTCATGGGACCTACATACTTATGATTGTGCTTAAGTCCGTAGAGGAAGGAATCTGATCTCCACCTTTCAACTTCCCTTTTCTCCTCATGCATAGCTTCCTTTGTAGCTACCCAGCTATCTCGTCAAAGAAGGATACACAAGGGCAAACCTGTCAGATCTTTTACTTTCCCAGGGAATCTACTTCATTGAATTTTAATAGCCACTTTTCCCCCTATTGGCTGTAAATCACCTGTGTTAAGTCAAGAGAAACAGCAAATACCTGCACAATCAATTGCAGGGCAAGTAAATGCTACACTTTAAGTTGCATTGGTCTTAACTTCATCTGTGGTTGAATTCAGAGTATGTCAGAGCTACCTGTATCTCATCAATGTAACTATCGTAATATACTATTACTGCCATGTCCTAAGAGCTGAGTAGATTAGCAATATACCCTCACACAAACTATTTCATTAGACTACAAATCTCAGTGGAATAGTGGAAAAGAGTGATGGTTACTGGTATTTTACCAAGCAAAGTGCGTGTGAGAGGTACACACAGCACAGATCTAAGGAGATGATTTCTGCTGCATCATCTGACAAGGTGGTGCCTTTGGCCTGGGGATGGACTTGGCTCAAGTGTCAGTTTTGGGAATGTGGACTGTAGTGATGTCCAGGGGGCTCTTTGTCCAGTTCTACAGTAGTAGCTGAACACAAGCTGGCAAATATAATGTGAGCTGAGCCTCAGGTATACTCCCATCTCCAAAGGATAAGGATGGATATCTACGTTTTTCCCTTTCACTATCTTCTATATTAAGCAATGTGTTATAACCATGAGAATTTTCATGCTACTGACAGAGTCCTAACCATTCCCCACAATTATACTGTGTAACCCTTGGTAGCCTAACAGTAACGAATCTGTCTATATCTCCACCTGACAGGAGAAACCTTGAAAAACCTTAAAGAAAAAAAATCTGTTTTCCAAGCAATACGAGACATAGCTTCTATCCTAATTATAATGGGAAAATAAGAGACCTCAGATGCTTTAATGTACATTTATTACATCCTGGACCAGCACCAAAAAGAAAATAGCAGAATTGATTGATTTTTTACAAATTCTAATCCTGATATTTAATTTACTTTATAGAATTTCACCTAGTGCAAGGGGTCAGATGAGATGATCACAAGAGTCCCTTCTAGCCATCAAATCAGTGGGCCACTGTAGCCATTCTAAAATACACATTTCAAAACAATTTACAATCCTAGCAGATACAGGGGTCCAGAAGCAAGCCAAAATTATTGACTTCAGTAGTTTCTCAGGAATTAGATTTTATATACAACATAGACATAAGAAGACGTTCATGCAAGGATCTCCACTATTCCTACAGTAAGCAATTCTAAAAGAGTTTGTCACATCATTTAAATGCTTTGGGGGCTAGTAAAGATTCCTAAACTCTAGTCCTAGAAGAGAAATTTTCACTCATTCTAGAAATAGAAGCAGATCTGAATTAACTTCTCCCAGTGAGAGGTATAAATTGTACCTGTATATGAGAAAAGGAGTAAGTTCTCCTTGAAGGAGGTCACATAGTTTTCCTGGTCTCTCGCTTGGTGGGAGCAGCTTTAAAATGTACAGTTGGCTGCATCCAAAACCTATGCAGGGATGCTCTGAGTTATGGGAAGTCCCAACCACATCTCTCAGTGCAAGATGTCTGAATGGCCATTTCATGGCAAAAATACATATACAAATATATGCCAGTAGCCATTTCACTGGGCCAAAATCCTTTGGGACTGTTGTCAGATTTGTGCCAAAAACAGGACCGGTAATTATATTTTACTATTTTCCGAACAAAACTGATCAAATTACCTTTAAAAAAATAGTGTAAGTCTACTAGCAAAGGCAGTGCTACCAGACCTATTGTCATTTGCATTAGCACAGGAGGGTAAAGGAACAGAACAGGTGTTGAAGAATACTTGACCACTTGAGTCGGGGCTATAAACCATCTACTCGGCCAAGCTGCCAGTGGAAACAGACATCCTGTTTGCTTAAGAAGAAAGCATTCTGCAGAGCAGCATTTCTATCAAAGCAATCAAGAGCAGCAATTCATCAGACTGGAAGTGTTTGGCAATCACTTCGAAAGAAGATGCTTCTGAGAACCTGGTCATACTGGCGCTGCGCTCCTGCACGTCTTTTACACGCACACCTCCCTTATTTCTGAAGGTGGAACAAGACAAGGGCTCAGAGTGTTTATTTTTCCATTAGTTTACAGGTGGAACTGAAAAAGAGGCGTCACCAATGTAAAATGACCCTGTCCCTGCCAAGCATGCATTAATGAATCATTAATGTATTTCTTCAGCAGTTTAAGTAATTTGTCCTTTATCCTGGTGCTTCACAATGCACCCCAGGCTTAATGGCCCATTAAGGCATGCCCTGTTGTGTCTTGTGACTTAATTGATGCAACATTGCTCTCTTTTGCCATTATTCTTAGGAAATTTGTTTTTGTTTTTAGTAGAGGGGGAAAAGCTAAATTGGAAAGGCACTCAAAGGCCATCTATTAAATGTAAATGTGAGGTTGTTTCCTTGTGACTGTTGCTAATCTTCCTGGAGTTTCAGATTATGGCACATTTAGATTTAAATGTCCAAACTGGTTGATCACAGCAAGAGATGTAGTAAGCACATTAATTACCTTTTGACAGAACAATAGAAGATATTTTAATCTTTTCATTAAACAGGGGTACACATAGAGAAATAAAACATCTTTCTATATGGCAACATCTCTCACTTGCAAACATCCTGTTCAAAGCCCAATCTGAATATACTTGAGGAAAAAGAAAAGGTCCTCCAGTTATACCTCCAATGCCAATGTAGACATTGTGACTCTGAAACAAAGATGGAAGGTTTATAACTTTATAAGAGAAGGCTTTACAGAAGCTGCATTTATCAAAAGTCTGAAATTACTCTTTAATCTTGAAATAGTTTTCATTACACATCCGTTATTTGCATTCACACAGAGGAAATGACAGAGCATAACTAAGCTTCTTAACAAGTTTAAGAGCATTCATCTACAGCTTAAAGAACTGGTCAGAAATAAAAAAAAGATGAGAAACATTTCCAGAAATAAAAAGTTGCTGAGTTTGTTATGGGTCACGAGGTTATATTGGTTGCTTTCCATAAGGATTAGATAATTGCTAGGAGGTTTTTGTAAATCCTGTCAGTTTCTATTAGTTTCAGCATTATTATTAGTAGTAGAAGAACTGTAAAATTTATAAGGTTCAAATAGGTGAGTGCCTCCTTGTGCTAGGTGCTTTCTGAAAATTATTTATCTGAAAATGTGCTTGAAAAGTGCATTACAAGCCTGTTGTGTTTTTTTTTAACGTTGCTCCTAAAATCAGACAACAGAAACAATGTCATGTTTCTTAGAAAACAAGTCAGATATCATAAATTATAAAAAGAGAATAGTCAAAGTAAACAGTCTGCAAGTAACTCAGAGGCTGTCAATTTTGCATGGAAACTATTCAACTACTACATATTTCAACCAACTTGAATATTCAACTGTTTCCCAGCTACAAGTACGATATACTTCAGCACAGCTCTGTCCTGAAGTAATGCTTTTTGTTGCCACTTAGTGGCTTGAGGGACTGCAATATCTATTTTTGCTGTGTGACAGAGGACTTTTTTCCTAAATGGAGACCATCTAAAAAAGATGGAGTGAGCAATGGAGTTTCATTTGGCACTATAGCACTTGGTTTAAAAAAAATAAAGTTCATTTTGAAGGCTAAGTACAGACTGTCCAAAAGTCTGAGGCTGAATTGATTCAGTCTTTGCAGGTTAGTCTAAGCTGCAAAGATTGCACCAAGAAGCAAATGAACACACATTCACTTTTGATTTAGGAAATGCAGCCACATGCCTGCAGTGGCCCAGGGCAGAAGCTGGGGAGCATTAGAGCATGGCTCTTTGGCATGTAGCCAGCACGGGCTGTGTGTTTGCTTCCCCTTCCTGCTGCCCCCAAGCTTACTGGGATTTGCAGTCCCCAATCACAGCTGCAGGTCTCTGCAGGGTTGCCCATCACTTCCCCTTCCTGCCTTCAAGTGTCTCTGGGGTTTGTAGGCCATAGTTGTGGTCATCAGTAAGTTTAGCAGGGCAGGGAAGCTCTCTACTTGGGGGGAGGGAAATTTAATCCCCCTCTCTGGCCCCAGACCCCAGCCGGGGTTTGCCTGGGGGGTGGAATGAGCCGGCCAGTGAGCCAACCAGTTCTCATTGCCTCAGCTAGGGAGCAGAGGGGCAGGGCCAGCCGTGCTCTCTGGAGCAGACAGCCCAGCCCAGCCCAGCCCAGAGCTGCAAAAGGCTGGGATGCTGGGGACTGTGATTTAACTTGAACCAGGAAGGGATCTGGGACAGAACTTTCATAAACCTGTTTGACCTAAATCAGCTAAGTCTGATTGACTTTTATTAGTAGATGTTTAGGATTGTGAATCCAAAAAAAAAGATGACAAAGCCGGTAAGGAAATACATTCAACCAAGTTTATTTTAACCCAGTTTCCACCATTTTGAAACTGGTTTATGTGCACGGAACTTCTGTTCTGTTACAGGTTTAAACTAGTTTCTGATCACTTAAGCCAGTTTATGTGTAACTTCTGTCCCTAGCTGAAAATTACATAATTAGCACTTTATGAAGAGGGGTGGAAGTGCAGTGCACAGGCACATGCACACCATTCCAGCTCCAAATGGACATTGCCATTGTGCTGCCATAAAAACCCAAGTGAACTGACATCATAGTCCTTTGTCGCACCACAAATGCCAAAAATTGAAAGCACGACCATACCTGGTAAGTTTGTGCCATCTTTTTGTAACCATCTATTTGATTATGGTAGGAGAGCTCAGGCAGCCCCATCTGTCTTGGGCATGTGTTTCTGGGGCTTCCAAAGCAGATCCTGTACAAGAAACTCTCAGAATATGCATCTGCAAGCACAGGGCAATTCCCAGGTGTAGCAGGGCACTAATAGAGGGGGGGCAGGTGCCTGATTAGGTTGACCATTTTAAGGTCTAGGTCCCTGAACTGAGGGCAGCTCGTGATCAGCCAGCAGAGGAGAAGCATCTCTTTGCTGAGTTCCTCTAGAAACATCTTGGAGGTAAGGGTGAGGCTATGGGGACAGAGGAGCCCTCATTGGTCCAGGGCATGACCTAAAACTGCACCCTGCTGGGGCAGGAAGGCCTGGTGGGGCTGCTGGTTGCACAGGAGTCCCCATGTAAATATTTGCCAGGAGTGATCACCATCCTGGTGTAAGGTGGGTTGGGGCACCTTAACCTCAGCCCCCACTTTCAGATGGGTTATATAATGCAGGAAAGGCCAGGTAAGCTTCTTGAAACACCTGAGCCTGCTGGGTGAGTGACCCCATGGGGCCGGGCACAGTTTGTGAAGCACCTGAGCCTGAACCCTATGAGTGGGCAAGCAACTTAGATTTGTCCTGAGGGATCCATGACTGGCCCATGCTGGGGCCAGGACCCAGAGGGGCGTCGAAGGGCCAATGGGGTCCACCTCAAGGGATACCCAGAGCAAAGTCTTGGGATCCTGACTGGCCTGAGGTGGGGCCAGGGCCTAAGGGGGAGCCAAAGGTCCCATAAAGGGGACCACAGCTAAGGGGGTGAAGGGTACAGCTGAGTTTAGCTGCCTGGGATGCCATCTGCGAGGCTTGAGGCCCAGCGTAGGGGTGGAATGGAGCTGCGGATATTTCCCTAAACATCAGGGTTCAAAATGGCCAGCCTCCCACCCAATTAACATTTCAATACTATTACATCAAAGCATGGCAGACAAGTGAGGTGGCAGCTGGCTCATAGACAGGAAGCGGGCCGGTGCTTGCACTGGGCATGAGAGTTCACCCCTGTCACACCAGGATGTGTGCATCACACTGCCAAACCTGAACTTGGTGCGTGCCTCTAAGCAAGAAGTTGGGGCAGGATAGTTTGATATGCAAACCTGGAGAATCCCCTTCTGGGGGGGGATTGTCAGGCCATGCCTCTTCAAGCAGGGGAACCTGGGATTACAGCTTGCAAAGGCAAGTCACAGTGCAGCACCCAGGACCATTGCCCAATCCTGCAGGACCTCAGAAGCCCCAGGAGTGGCAGAGTCCTGACCTTGTGAGACAACCACCCTGGTAACATCTGTAAATGCCGCTGAAGTAGACTCCAAAGACAAATTCTGCGTATACCCTACAAGACAAAAATATCAAATGCCCCTACTGCAGAGAGATTCCCCAGTGTACTAAACACTAGGTTCACTGAAGACAGTCAGGCATGAATGAGAAGAACTAAACACCAACTTTTATTGTGGAGCAGTCAATAAGCCTCTGCAGTCCTTTAGTCTCCCTAACTGGTTACTCCCTAACTGAGGGACCATCTCCATATTCCCAACTCATCTAAATTAGGGAGTTCACTTAATCATAATTTTTATCACTAACCCCAAAAGTTTTTTTTATTTTTCTTCAGAGAATAAGGACCGTCTAGTGGCCAAGTCAGCAGCCTACCTGCAGGAGACACGCTTCTATCATGCTTTCCAACTGATTTTTTGTTTGGTCCTAGGCAAGTCATTTAGGGCAAAGGCTTGTTTCACTATACGCATCCAACTAGGGGTGACCATTTTGGGTGCTTACACACAGTTTATGATCCCACTGTCCCTGCAGTATGGACATTCAATGATGCATATGACTACTGGGCACACTCAGTAAGCTGTGCTGTGGCCAAGCAGGTGTGTGGTACCATGCGCACATACTTAAGCATAGGTCCTGATATGGGTGGAACAGAAGAGCGGGGCCCTCTCAGAGTTTTAGCCCAATGGCTGAGTAGGAGAAACAGGTTTTATACCCCCTTCATCCTAGGGGCTGAATCTGCATCTTTCTTTTTCCTCATGTCCTTGTGTGACAAGATATCTAGCAGAATTAACAGATTCATTGAAATCTGACAGGGCCATGCCATGAGCACTTCTGCTGTGGCCTCAAACTTGTAACCTCTGGCCTGTCAATTGTATGACTTGGTGCCCATGCCACCCCTGCCCCTTGCAGCTCTCTGACTTCCCAGCATAATTCTCTAACCACTAGGCTACACGTTAGAAGTTATGCAACCCTCTTTTTGAACCCAAGCTACTGCACCTTGCTTATTCACTGGATAAAATAGAGGGAATGCAGTGGGGTCCTGCTCCTTTCATTGAACCATATGCCCTCTGGCTTGTTCTCTTCCCCGTGGCCCTACATTACCTCTCTCTTGGTTGCCCAGGAGCAACACTGTGAGCTACTCAGATAATACAGAAGTGGACGCCAGATAAAAACCTAACATAGAAGCACTTGACACATGTGTCCAGTTCCTACCTGTCTTTGTGATCTGATTTCTCTTTTTTATGGTTTAAAAACAAGTCTGTTTCTGGCTACAAACCGAAGCAGGCTGCCTCAGCATAAATTGGGAAGATTGGCTATTGAAGCAGGCTCCATAATGGATAAAATTAGCATAATTAAGGGATTTTAGTGTTGTGTCTTGCACCCTACTATCTAGAGAAATAAGTATAATTTACAGCTTCTGGCTCCTCATTGTGAAGGGCAGTGCAATATAAAAATATACTGTCAATTTGCTCCATGCAAAGAACATGTCCCAAAGACAATTGAGCATAAAGTCCACACTCATGTAAACAGTATTAAAAATCAAAAATAAATCTAGCCAACAACATTCACTACTTCTATCCCCACTGCAGGGATAAGCACAATAATAATTTTCGAGGAGTCTAAGGTGAGGGGGGCACCAGTTCTCTAATGTACTATAGCAAGGGCAAGGCCAAGGACTTAAACGTATCACGAAGAATTGTTCTGAAAGATTGCCAGAAGGCAATATGATGATGTTAATACTAGAGAGATGATACACTGTGGTTTGAATTCTCGCAGCAGAGTTCTGGGTGAGCTGCAACATACAGAGTTCAGTCCAGAAGCCCAGAATTCTAATAATCCAGCTGAGACATAACAAAGGGATGAATTAATGACACGGCATCCTCCTGAGACAGCATTGGTCACAGCTTTCCCATGTCCCAGAGAAGGATGAATGTGGTTTCTGTGATGCAACCAAAATGGTAATCAAAAGATAGTTCACGATCAATGGTGACCTCAACATTATGAACCTTAATAGCAGGTTGTATGCTGCTTCTATCACAAGGAAGAGCAAAGGATAATGTGCCAGCCAGAAGGCAGTGCAGATCAACAAGAATCTGTTTCGTTTTCTAACATTTCCACTCCTGGAAGTGTTGGATATTCAAGGCTGAGTGTTGCTCCGGTACTTGATCAAACCAGAAACGGTTTTGCGGAGGTCAGCTGAGATGAAGACATAAACCTGTGTCAGAACAAAGTTAATGAATGTCTCGTCAGCCTCTTTCTTTCCTATTTTACTCTGAATCAACCACATCCGTCCGCTGCCTGCCACTCATGTTCTTGCCTAGAGTTTACAAATGGCCTCCATTCCAAATGACTAACCTACCCTTCCCCTTCTTTGGACCTTGCTTTGAAATGTCAGCTTGCTGTGCCTATGAAATCTCTGACTGCTGTGCCTATGATGAGCTGCTGCACAGAATTGAACTTGTACCAGCTGAGCACTACTCGGGGATGTTTTTCCAATAAAGGAAATGTGGATTTATCTCAGCTGAAACCAACACCATGCAAAGAACAGTGTGCGCCTTATCTAGCAGATGTTTGATGTGGACTTGTGCAAAGACAGGCTTCAGGGAAATCTTTCTTAGACAGCCTCTAATGAAAGGCATGCACACCTTAAAATTGAAGGTGAAGACAGCAGACGAAAAAGTATTATTTATTAATTTCTAAGTGCCTCTAATTAATCTGCAACATAATAAGGAAATAATTAGGTTCCGATTCTACAAACCGAAAAAGGAATAACATTAGATACACGATCAGGGTTCATCTCCTACATGCAGGCACAGCTGACAAAGGATGTTTAGCGAGAAAATATACTGCTACACAGACTTCCTGCAATACAGGAAGAACCCATCACCCAGTACTCTGAGGGAGAGGATACTTTCCTCCATCTAGGAAGATATCCAGCACACAACTCAGTATCTGGTGGTGTGCCATGGCCTCAGAGGGCTCATTGCAGGGGTGGGCAATTATTTTGGCTGGAGGGCCACTTAACAAGTTTTGGTGAGTTGTTGAGGGCTGCATGAGTAGCTCCGCCCCTTGACAGTTGGCCCACCCCCTTTTTGCCATCATGGGGCCAGAAGTCCCACCCCATACCCCTGACCTTTACCAACAGAAGTCCCTCCCCTTGGCCCCCAGAAACACTCCTTTTGGGAATGGGGGTTGCCATCTTAGAACCAGAAAAAAAAACCAAATCATATGCTAAGTCAAACACCTACTATAACATACTTTAATCTTATTATGAAAAATATTTTTGTCATGATTTGTGTTTGTGTGGTGTATATAGGGGTGACTGGATAATAACTCAAAAATAAATTCCTAGTCTTGTATATTGTGGTGGGGGGTGTCTGTATGGTAGGTATGTGGGTGGGGTATGGGGGTGTGTTGTGGGATGTGTGGCTGGGTGTATAGTGTGTGTGTGTGTGTGTGTGTGTGTGTGTGTGGTGGGAGGCTGTGTGTGTATGGTGGGGTGTCGGGGGGGGGCGTGGGCACAAGTGTGGTAGGATGTGGATGGGATGCCTGTGTGTGAGGGAAGGTGGGGGGTGAGGGGACAGGGAAGGCAGCCAGGTCCAGTGCCTGAGGCTTGCCTCCAGTGCTCCGCTGCCCTGGCAGGGGAGGCAGCTGGCTCCAGCATGTGGGGCTTCCCTCCCCTGCTGTGCAAGTAAAGGGGCTGCCTCTGCACAGTGGGGACTGCTGGCAATGCAGATGACCTAGTGGAGGCTGCACCCCTGGCTGCGATGCGCAGCACTGGCACCTGTGCCCTGAGCACCCCACTTGCTGCTGCTGCTGCCACCGCCTGCTAGGGCTGTGCACCATAGGGGCAGTGTGGGGAGGGGTCTTCACACCCTCCCACCCCCCCTCACACCCACACGCTGCACAGCCAGGCTCCGTGCTGCTGCCACCCCCCTAGGCGAGGGTCCCACACTGCCAACAGCCTCAGCCCCACGCTCCGCGCTCCCACCCAGCTGCAGCCCTACCCCTGCTGCTTCCCAACCTGCTGCCTGGACCCAACAAGAGATGGGGGAAATGAAGTAGGTCCCAGGAGCTGCAACAGGGGCAGCAGCAGCTGTGCTGGCCAGCCAGGCCCTTCTACCCACAAGGCTGGGAGCAAGGTGCAATAGGGTATGTTGGGAATTGTGTGTACATGTGGACGCCTCACCCATGTGGGTGGAAGGGTGGGGAAGGGTGCAATCTGTTGGTGAGCGCGGCACAGTTTGCTGGTACATGCTGCGGGCCAGATGAAAGTGCTTGGCGGGCCAAATCCATCCTGTGGGTTGTATTTTGCCTGCCCCTGGCTTAACCCAAGTCTGGCTCCTGGTCTTAAACAAACCTGGGTCCTGCCAGCACTGCATCCTGCCTCATTCTCCCTCTTCCCCAGCAGGAAATAGCATTTTGCACTTACCTACTTCTTACAAAGGAAAATTGGCACCGTACAAAGTGACCTTCCTGTTCAGCTCATCTCCCCTACCTGCAGCAATTTGTTCCTTTGTCCCATTACCATAGCAGTTTCTTGTCTATTCTCCTGTTCTAATCCCTCCACTTGTCCCTCCCATCCCACTTCCTGATCTCTGTGGGCACTTCTACACATATTCTGTGGGAAGGGGGAGGCGGCACTTCAATTAGAATGGCTTTTGGAGTGCCACCACATCTCCTGTATCAGCATCCCCGTACCTAAACATGGCAGTAAAGGCACTTGAACTAAAGCTCATTTGACAAGTTTTAGTTCAAGCATCCGCGCTGCCATTTTTAAGTGTGGGGACGCTGATACACAAGATGCAGGAGGCTGCTGGAGCTCAGCAATTGCCATGCTCCGGCAGACTTGATTAATCAAGTCTGCTCCAACATGCTTGAATTCCAGTGCATTAGAGCACCCTCACTGCTCATGTATAGGTGCTCTGTTTTACCTTCTCTCAACCTTCCTCCTATTGCTTAACCTCGTACTCTGGCTGCTTCCCCTCACAATACATGCATGCTTTAATTATTCCTATCTCAGAAAACACTCTTCCCCCCTCCCCCACCTCTTCTACCCCCTCTCCTTCCAGTCTAAGCTCTGCCTCAAAAACAGCTTATAAATTTCCCCCAATTCCATTCTAGAGCCACCCCCCATCCAGATTTCACTATCTAATGACACTGTGCTTGCTAACATGCCTAACGAGTTCTTCTTAACCAAATCTAAAGAACAGGAACTCCATCCTCCCCTCCCTTGAAGTCAGCCACCTTCACCACAGTCAACTATGCTCCTCCCGTTCATAAAATCTTTTCTTCCCATGACTCCATCTCCTGGTTCTTCCCCTAATTTCATACTTAGGCTGTAAGTTCCCTGGGTTGGGGGGCATCTTTCTTGTTGCGTTTATGCAGCACTTAGCACAATGCAGTCCTGGCCCATAAGGGGTGCCCCTAGGAACTATAGCAATACAAATAATTAATCATGAGGAGCAACAACCTTGCCTTGCCTCCCCGTACACCAAATTCTATCAGTATTTAACTAATGGCACCCTTAAAAAATTTCTCCCAAACTCTACATATTTCTTATGTCACTTGTATCGAGAGCTGCTAGGAATGCCTGATTTCTTTCCTTCGTGAGTGCTGGTGGTTGAAAGGATTACAAAAACATCAAATATTGACAAGCATAAGTCTTTTATACTGGAGTGATATAAAACCCTGAAGAGCTGGGTCTTCTTTTAAGAAACATGTAAGCCACAAGCTTTAATTTTACATCATGAGACACTTGCTTTTAAAGATCAAAAATCTGTGCTGAATGCCACTAATTTGCCCTAGCAACCAGTTCTAAGATAATAAGTTTTCTTCTGGAGTGTAAAGCCTTTGCATTGCATAATTAATACTCACAGATTTTCTTTTCCTATCACTTGTGAGCTGGAAGTGTTCACATGGTCAATAGGGAATACAATTTTTATTACATGCAAGTTGCATTAAATTTTGCCATTGGAGAAATAGATGCATCTATATTAATCATCATCTCAGTTATTACTAGGACACAGAACAGCCAGAGCTAAAAATGGGCCTCCATATCTTGAATTACAAAAATAAATCTAAGACCTGACTGGCTTCTTCTGTAGATCAGACACAAAAGGATATGTAAACACAACTGAAAAGGTATGCTACATAGGACAGATAACCTTTGCATATGCTAAGAAGGAGTGGGCTTTGGATCAGAAGGGAAGGGAAAATCCAGAGAGGAGGACAGGGGATGTTCCAAGGGGAAAAAAAGCCAATATGTTGCATTTCCTGCTTTTTCCTTTCGGTAAAAATGCATAAAATGAACCCAAAATGTGTCTTGTCAGTCTAAATTGGCCTTGGAGAGCTTAGGCTAGTGAAATGAACTTTTGATCAATTCAGGCCAACTTTCAGCCTCGGCTAATCACAGCCGTCTGATCTGAACAGCACATCCTTCCAGAAGCTGGTAGGTAGTAACAGATTTTCAAGAAAGAAAATCAGATTGCTTTGCAGTTTGTAGGACATGGTACTTGGCACTCCATACAAATCAGTTCAGTCCCTTGTGCTACATAGAACAAATCGATAAAGCTCTAACAAGTACCATGCATGGGCCTTTTGTTACCAAACACCCCTTGTTACACCTCCTGCCACTTTCTTCACATATTAATTACTGGAAAGGCCTTGGGCACTCAGTTCATTTTTCAATCTACTGCTCCTCAGTCTATCATTTCAACACTATTTTAGGCCAATCCTTGCACAGATGCCCAAAGGCTACTGAGTGGGGTGGAAATCTTTTCCTACTCCTTTCCATTGCAGATGGATCCTGCTAAGGGTCCTGGCATCTGAAACCTGACTCCAAAACTAATGCTGTCCAAGCAAGGAAAAGACATTATATCATGTGACATATTTGTCCAATCACAACCATCCAAAATAATTGGAATTCTCAACTTCTAGGGTAAAGTATTCACAGTGAACTTCTCATTAGTAAACAACAGGCTAAGAATTATTCACCAAACCACTGATGAATAATTTTCAAAAATAAACATGCATGGAGATAATTTGCTTACAGAGAATGTGTGAAAATTAAAAAAAAAATAATGAAAAGAAGAGGCAGAATTAGTCAAATAAAAACAATTCATTCAAAATTCCTCACTTTGTTTCAATGAGAAAATGACCTGAGTTTGAATGGAGTCTTATATACTGGGACCATGGCTAGACAACTATTTGTATGGTCGTTCATTTAAGTTACTCTCTGCTAATCTACCTAAGCCCCCGCACTGTAACATCTAAACATGTCAAAAAAATAAAAGAGCAAGGTCGTATTTCCCTTTCTCCATTCATTTTTCTTTTCACACTTGTATTTTTTGTTTCTACACAGACAAGAAGGTATAGGAGCCAAGAAGTCATCTCTTATTTGCTTCTCCTCTTTCTATAATGTTTCAGTCTTGTAATTGCAACCCACATTAGGAACATGAATCTCCATCCCCTTCTAGTGATCTAAAAAACAGCTTTCCAAGTCTCATTAAAGGACACAGGGTAAAGGATACAGAAGTGCCCGAGCGACCTAAACTGAGGCTGACAGCTGGGAGCACATACAGAATCTCTCTAAGCTATATTGTCCCACATATGCCTGGAACAGGAGTGAAAGAGTGGATCTTGCTTTTAAGCAAGGGGTTCCCAAAGTTTTTATGCCGCGGCCCAGCAAACGGTGGCCCAGCAGTGACTGCAGCTCAGCAAACCACAGCCCAGCAGTCATAGCCGACCGCAGCTAGAATTTCTGGCAGGAAGACAGGTAAGGATACCCCCACACCCGGTGGGCCAAACCCTGCACTGCCACAGACCCTGCAGAAGGAGCTGCGGCCTCTCCACCCGGCTCTGGGGGGGCCACGGTTTGCTGGTTGGTGGCCACCTCCATTCTGGAAGCTGACTGTGCTGTGGACCAGCACCAGGCCATGGCCCGGGAATTGAGAACCCCTGTTTTAGGCCAGAGAGGCAACATAAACCTTGCCTTAAGAAACTACGTCCCACTGAAAGTCGGTGAGATCTGGGATTTTAAACTCAGTATACAATTTTCCATAATTCCTAAGTCCTCATTTTAGCAATAAAGATAATGCTTTTAGTCCTCAAGCTTCCAGGTTCATACTCAGCTGTTAGTCTTAGTGGGTCTGCTGTTGCAATGAGAGGAATTGCTTCTGCAACTCAGAAAAGAACTTAAGCACTTGTTTCCATTCCAAATTACTTCAGTGAGCCTTAAACATGTGCTTAAAAGCTAACCACATGCTTCAGCATCCTTCCTGAATTGGTAATCAGGACTATTGAGTAGGAAAAAACCTATTGCATACTTTTGGTGGGCAAACAGCACAAATAACATAATGAATGAATCAGAAAAGAGAAAATTGTAGATGAAACAAATAGTTCACCTAACAAATAATGTTCCCACAACTGTTTTGAATAGCTAACAAATCAAAATCTGCATCTAACCCACAGACAGGGAAAGTGTTAACTTTGCTCTCATTAAGAGCTAAATGCGAACAGGTTCCCTCTGCTCGGTTTGGGATCTTGGTGAAGATTTCTAAACTAGTGAATAAACCAGGATGGGATTCAAGGCAACCCAAGAAGGTAAAACTCAGGAAACCAAGACAGAAGCCAAAATTCTGAATGTAGCAAGTGTCAGAAAATAACTATAGGGGGAAAAGTTAACTTTAAAAGAAGAAACTTGAAACCGTTCACATTCATTTCTGAAGCTGAAAAAGGTGACTTTTTCAGAAGGCCTCTGGGAAAATCTTTTTACTGTGATATTCTGTTTGTGCTCATGTCTGCCAGGTGACATGAGCAGGGGAAGGATTGGACAGAGAGAAACCTAAGAGAAAATGTACTTGCTTTGGCAATACTCTGCCAACAATTCTTCTCATACACATTCTCACATCCTGCTTCCACTCAGCCCAAACTCACGCTTCACAAAGGTCAGGTTTGATTCAACATTGCTGAGGCAGGCTGGCATGGATGGGTGACCTTGTTCCTCTTTATACATGTGATGGAAAAACCATGCAGCACTTTGTAGTTCTCTCTCTCTAGACAAAAGTAGAAGCAGAAGTAGCAAAAAGCTGAATCCATATTCCGCAGAAAACAGACAATTACACCAAATATCAAAGACACCCCTGGAGCGTATTAGAATCCTGGTGTTGCATCTCCAAATACACAAGCCTTTAGCCTCTTAAGTTAATGGGGAAAGCTCTTAAGCAGAAATGCTAGCATCTCTCATCTTCCCTGTAAACAAGCCATTAGAGGACATGTACATACCCATTCAGACACACACAGCACAAAATATTATAAAACCAAAGACGACTCTTACCATTTCTATTCCATTAAGAAACAGGGAGACGATGTTTGGATTTTGCTGCAGTCTGAAGCCTGCATCAGTTTTGTTTTTTAAACTTTCAGTGGTATTTAGCAATGCAAATCAGAGAGGAATTTTAATTTCAGGTGCAAACATACTGTTTTGCATAATTTGGAGAGGACGGGACAGATTCTCAGCCAGTGTTAATCAGCATTGCTACTTACACCAGCTGGGAATTTGGCTCAGCTCTCTGAGAGTTTAAACAAAGCTACATTCATATTTTATCTAGCAATTCAGCCCTTCAAAGCAATATGCAAGGAGCAAAAACCAAAACCAACACATAGGACGAACTATGGTTGTGCGAAGTTTTGGGTGGCGACTCAATTCAAAGGAGATTTGGCCCAATTCGGTGGCCAAATCTCCGAATCCAAATCGAATCAGGGGACCAATTTAAAGGTCCAAATCTTCTCAAAGCTCTGAATCTTCAGAAAAGATTCGGAGAGCTTTAATAATTCGGAGAGTCACCGGTGGCTGCAGCAGGGAGCTGCAGGTGACTCCGAACTGGTAAGTACTAGGGGCAGGGGAAGGGACCATGGGGGGACACCTGCCAACCCCCCTGACCCCCCCTGCATGCTCCCCCAGCCCGCCCCAGCTCGGTACTGTACAAAAAGCCCCGGTAGAAGCCGAGAAAAGCCTGGGGACTCACCGCTCCTTCGGTGACCTCAGGACTTCAGGGGGCTTTGGAAGAGCCCCCCACATGGCACAGGGCAATGGGGGGCAGCAGGGATTGCCCCCCCATCAGGTAGGAACGGTGAGTCTAGGAGGTTTTCAGGGGTTTTTTATTTCTTAAAGGGCCTGAGCTGGCCCGGGCAGGGCACCCGTGGAGGGGCTGGGGGAGCAAGGGGGGCTCATGCAGCATGGGGCAGTGGGGATTGCCCCCCTCCTGGCAGCACCCACTGAGCACCAGGGCTTTTTTTTAAACAGGTGCCGGGAGCTGGGGCAGCCATTGCCAGGCTGGGAGAGGGACAAGGGATGAGCCTGACTGATTCGGCCGAATTGATTCCAGACATTGATTCGAATCACTGAATCGAATCACTGTCCCCCAAATCAGCCGAATCTGAATCCGAAGCAAATACTAGCCACTTTACACAGGCCTACTACGAACCTTACACAAGCCTACTATGAATCTTATAGAGTTTAACCCGTCCATATAACGCCATTAGAAATACCATTCTTATGGGATTCACAGAATAAGTTTCCAAGATTTCTTAGTGCTCACCTTAACCCTCTGGGTATTTTGTACTTTGACTACTGATATTTTAAAGTGTCTCTTTGCAAAGAATTTGGCTGTCCTTTGTATTATGAAAGCTATAAAAAAAAAAGCATCAACTTGTACCATATATTACTATATGCGTATCTGATGTGGAGGTTGGTGAACCCATAGCATGCTGAGATGCAAAAAAACATTAATGAGAATAAAGATGTAAGAAATAATGTTAACTAGGGCTTTTCATTACAATTGAGGAAAGCTGTGCATGTATAAAATGGGTACATAAAGTTTTATAACAGTGCCTGCTCAGACCCTCTGACATTTATAATACATTTCCATTACTACTTGCTCTAAATTGCCTATATGTCTTTTACATTAAAAATAAATGGTTCCAGCTAGACAGCTAAAAGGCTTGATAGGAAGCAATTGTAGTTGACAGTATCAAACAGCAAATATCTGTAACTTTGAGTTTAAAGCAGAAAAGAAAGATGCAACTTTATAGAGCTGATCACTCAGGGAATGAAACTCTGAGGGGGACTTATTCTCATCTCACTTAAACCCATTTCACGCCTAACTCTATTGATTTCAATGGATTTACTCGCAAATGATACTCGTGCAAAGTGAGAGGAGAGTCAGGACCCCTGGTATTCACTTATCAAGAAGATGAGGCAGTTAGGAGTAGTTTTTAATTTGATTCAATTTGTCGACACTAACAATTGCAAACTTCCATAATCAATGTCCAGATCAGATAAAGGCTTTTAGCTCTTCTTGGAGTTTTATCTAATTAATGCTTAGGGAGGCAGGAGTCAGACAGCACTTGCGGGAACTCGGTTTAACATGCAGGCAGATGCTGTGCAAGGGAGCGTCACCCACAGCTTTGCCAATGAGCCCTATTCAAGCTCCTGACAGACACTGTGCAAGGACTGAAAACAGAAGTGGTGGGAACCCCAGCCTCTCTTTATTAATCTTCCTAGTGCCATGGAAGTGGTGGGAACACCAGCCTCTCTTTATTAATCTTCCTAGTGCCAGATGTAGCCTCCATGGGGAAGAGTGAACGCGCTGAACAACTGTACCACCAGGCCTCTTGGGGGGGGGAAAGAAAAATAAATGCATCTTGTAAGTGACCCGTATCTTTTCCATGAATATATCTATTTATCTATAGCTATAGATACACTCACACACACACACACACACACACACACACACACACACACACACACACAGAGATAAAGATATATTGTACATTGTTTGTTCATGCCCTCCTGGTTATGATAATGACTGCTGCTATGTAGCATGCCACCTCTAATCACTTCACCACATCAATTACTTGAAAGCTGGGTGGAAGGATGGCTTGCTGCCAAAGTGATATAAATAATTGATGTTAACATAAAGAACATATACTGGCACTCACGTCAACAGTGAACAATTAAAGCAGAAGTTCAACTGAAAATACTTTCCTGTACTCTCCCTTTATCTTTCTTTCTTTACTGTGGGCATGACCCAGTTTTATCATAGCCCAACAGACTGACGGAGTTATGCAATCTACAGCAGAGCTGGCTGGAAAGCCATTGGAAATGTTAGAATATTTCTGAAAGTAAGAACAAGTTGGAACGTTATACAGACACCTTTCTGATGTCTGACCAAAAGCAGGCAGGTGGGACAATCCAAACAAGTACAATTCTTTTCATCAAGATTGGATTACGGATGCCCGGCATGCTACAACACGGTGCTCCCTACATACTGGCATGCTACAACACGGTGCCCCTACACCCGGACCCAAGTCATGGCTTGGTTCTGTCCCCACACAACAGCCCAAGGTTCCTCTTGGAGCTCAGCAGGATAACGCCGTCGAAGACCCACAGAAAGCAGATGTGCGAGCTACCAGACTGAGATGCGAGAGGGAGTTCTTACCTCTCCAAACTCTTTCCGGCTGCTCGTAGACTATGAGACGAAGAGAAGTATTTGGAGGCAAATGATCATCCTGCTGCAGCGTTGTTCCACCTTTCTCTGAAACACCTGAACCTGTTCGCTGCCAGACACAAGCTCCTGCAATAGACATTTGTGTGCTCTAGGCTGGCAATTCCTGTCACTGAACCAATAAACCTTGGATTTCATGTGTAAGCTTTTATCCACTAGCATGCGAACTAAACAATTGTAGATTTTAAAAATGAAACATCTTGTTGAGGGAAAAAAAAAGTGGTGGGGTTTGGTTGGGGGGG
>NW_005842107.1:2059234-2068934 GCF_000455745.1 Alligator sinensis
GGGGGGGGGGAAATGCTTTTATTTGCATAGTTATTTTCATGATCTACTTTTTCAGATTTCAGGATTCCAGGTCGTGTGACTCTGACTCCTACCAGAGAGAAATCTCCCTTTGAAAACTGAACTAACTATATATTTGTTCACAGTCCTTTCTTCACAGCCCTATTATACTCAAGGGACCCGGCACAATACCTTCAGTGAAGATAACAAATTTCTGTTCCCAGGCCTCCCTTCTGGACACTAAAAAACATGGAGTAAACAAAAGCAATGACTTCATAGCTTGTTCCAATTTACCTCCTCCTTCTGCTAAGCTCTCTCCACAAGTAATAACACCTCTCTTCCCTTTTGAATGGTCTTATTATTTTACATAATTAGGTTATCTATTTCAACTGCCCTTTACTTGTTTTGTAACTACTTCTAATAATTTATCTTTGTTCCACTGGTTTATCAGCCTCTGCCCCTTCTTGGACTAATTTCATTCATGCAGAAGGTAGCACCATAAGGAATAAGTGATGCAGAGAAGCATGGGCTTTCATAGACCATCCCCTACTTTGTCAGCCACTAATACAGCCACCTACCTCTCTTGCTTTCATTTACTTAATGAACTTTAACAAAAAGTCACTGTTTTATCTGGGATTTAGCTTAAGCTGTATCTGCTTCTTTCCCAGATCTGAGGAAGGGCACTTTGTACCCAAAAGTATCTCTCCCAGCTATACAGTTAGTCCAAAAAAAATTATAAAACAACCCTTGCTTCTCTTTTAAGATTCAAATCATTCTGTGTCATCAGCATTAGCAAAGTTGCCAAATACCTGCAACTCCCTTTTTGAACAAAAAGTAAGTGTTTCGAGAGACTGACCATTTAACTGCTTGACTGACAATTAAAAAATGAGATCGGTAATTGGCTTTTATTGGATTACATACTACTGTGTAAAGACAGAACAAACCCTGATCATTAACAGGTGTAGAAAAATTAGTTTATTCAGCTCCCTGGAACCTATAAGATAAAGTCCTTCATACTTGACAGGGGGAAATGGCAACATTAGATGTGAGTCTACAGCAATTTGGTGTTTATTGTCTGGAAAGTTTCTAAAATGCAGATGAAAGGCACAATGGGAATAGCATATGTCTGGAACCAAAATGATGAGAGCAATTTACTGGCAAATAATCTATTTCTTGTTCAAAAAAGAAAAGTAGCAATACAGGGAATCAGAGACTCTTCTCATGGACATTATTTCACAACAAGCCAGCCTAGGCTGAGCACTGGATTGCTGCACAAAGTGTATAGGTGCCGTAAGCTCCCCTGAGCCGTGAGGACTAACTTTTGCTAGGGTATAGAGACTCCTAGTTCCCCTCAGAAGCATCGTGTCCTCCATTATCATTGCTGAAACACAGACATCTCTCTCCCCCTGCGCTCCCCCCACCAACAATTTAACCATGCAAAAAACCAGAGCACCACATTTGCAGCTGGTATAACTCAACGTTGTTCCAGCAGAACTTTGCTGATTTGCACCAGAGGAAGGCCCAGCCCATGGCCTAAGATGTTTTAGATGCACATTCATTTTATACAGTCAAATAAAAAAATACCCATTATTCAGATCCATCACCTGATTCCATTCCATTTCTATCTTTAGCGGGCAACCCATTAAAATGGATACACACGTTTCAAATGGATACACAGCTTCCCCATTTATGATGATGTTTTTATAATTTTCTAGAATAGTGGGGGCCAACCTTTTTGGCAGGTGTACTACAAATTAGCCCTGTACCTACCAAGTATCACTCCAATCCCCTTCCCCTGACTGATCTACCACTCTGCTTTCTATTCCCTGCCCTGTGCTCCCTGCCCAATCTGCTGCCCTGCTTTCTGTTTCCTACCCAATAGGCCACTGTACTGCCTGCCCCTTCCCTGCCTGGCCACATGCCACACACCAAGGATACCCATGGCATGGATGCCACAGGTTGGCCACCCCTGTCCTAGAGCATCTTTAATGGAAAAATATTGTAACTACTTGGACAAATATTACTACTGTGGGTAAACCTGTCTTCTAATCAGCTGTGCATGCACACAACTCTATTCCCTTCAACTCAAGTTAGGTATTTGGGGACCAAACAATTAATGAAACTGTGTGTGTGTGTGTGTGTGTGTGTGTGTGTGTGTGTGTGTGTGTGTGTGTGTGTGTGTGTGTGTGTGTGTGTGTGTGTGTGTGTTCTTTGAACAACGTTAAAAACACATGGTATCTTAAAATGAGACCAAGAGAGAAAATAAGTAATTGCCATTTTCCTACTTGCATGAATTTTATTCCTATTTGAGTAATGAAAACAATGCAATCATAAAATATTCTTTTGGTAGCTCTCTTAGTATTCATAGCGTGCTCGTGTGGTCTAAAAACAATTTAAAGTGAACAAAAACTAGCGCTGCTTTTACTGATTCTGATATTGGATTCTTTTTTCTCTCTCCCTCTCCCCTCTATGAATACACAGCGAGTCAATCTGGTATATCTTGATGGTTGAATAAGCTCTTTGATTTTTGAATTATTTTGAGATTAACTGAATTTGAAATGTGTGCTGCATGCAATGTCTTGCTGGCACAAACAGATGAGCTTTGTTATTGACAGAGAAAAGTTGCAAAACTCCATTTTTCATTATTACTCTGTATTGCTGAACTTGTGTTCCTGTCAGGCTGCTGGCTGCCATTACAGCATGGGAACACCAGGTTGAAAAGTTCAATTTGCAATATTCTCTCCTGACCTGCTTGAACTTCAGAGAGTAGCAGAGTAGCTCTCTCGAGCATAAATAAAGGCAGATCTCTTTTCTATACAATAAAAGAATAGTGTGTATTATATTAGGTTGCTTAGGAGCTGCATAATGCCAGTAATGCATCAAACCTTCCTGCCAGGAGTGACATTATCAGTTTATTTTATTATCATTCCACAAAGGCAGTTGCTTGAGTTTCCATTAGCATGAAGGCTTCCAAAAGAGGGCTTTACTGGGAACTTAGGAGCATCTAATCTCCTGATCTATGGAGAGTCAGGTGGCCACATGGACATCCACTGACTGTCCCACCTGCAAAATGTCATGAAATCACTAAATGTTTTTTCTAAGGGATATTTATATAACTGGAGCCATAGAGAAGAGTCCCAAAGCTAGCAAATATGAGAGTTATCCAAGAGACAATCAATTAAGGTGTAGCCCTCTGCTAAAAGACATTTGGAGAACGTCTGTCTGAGGAACAAAGTATAGAGATGAGAGAAGGGGGACAACAGCTGTTTTTGAAGAGCACTGTTGAAATATTTGGTCTATATTACACTCACTTGAAATAAAGTCCCCATTTTTGCCCTTGCAATGACATTGAATTCATAAGAATTCGCTAAGTAGTTGGGATAGATCATTTCCGAAGTATGGATTGCACATAATACGTCCAGTCATTATGCTTGTTCAGTAGCTGGTGGCTTATGTTAACATGGTGCAAACTCATGACAAAGGAAGTAGCATCTTCATACCCCAAAGGAATCCTGGAAGAACAAGACAGACCCTAACATAAGAAGCATTAGCAACAATATCCTAACGAGGAAGAAATTATGACCCAGGGACTAGAAGCTGGTGAGAACTGTCAAATTCAAGGCGTGAAATGCTCCGAAAAACTTGGAAAGTGATACTTCATAGGGAAGTTAGGAGATTTTACAATGACATTTTCAGTGCATGCACAAATATACTGGTCATTTCTCTTCTTCCCCTTTATGCCCTCCCTTCCATCATTGATATTATCTATCTGTCCTTTTATTCCCAAAATCCATGTTGTTCACTTTAAATCCTGCAGTTCTCCTTCTTCGCCTTATATAGCTTCCTTTTCACTCAGTTCCTTTCTTTACCCAGATTTCTCTCCTCCCTATTTCTTTGTTGTTTCTCCCCTTCCCCACTCTCTTCCTCTTCCCACCAGGCTCAGACTCCAGATGTTCGACACCCCCTAAACCAATAAGATTAACCAACATTTAATATTTAGATTACAGTAGTATTTGCCACATGCAAGTGCTTCTGAAAGAGAACAAAATGGTAGTTCTTGTCCAAAGAGCGTGGGCCTGTCCAACTTCCAGAAAATCTAGGGCAACGCAAGAAAAGCAGCGTTGCTCCTAACCATTTCACTAGAGTCTCTGAGGCCAGTATAATTGACATAAATTATGAATCCCTCATGTGCCACAATAACCAAAAGCAATAAAGCACAGCATTTATGCAGGAACATGGCAATTATCTTATTAAATCAAACAATAGTCTTATGCAGGACTCTTCAACTTTTATTATATTCCACACCAATTGTGAGCGTAAAGGAAAGGCTCATGATAATATTATGCCAACAAATCTCCCATAGCCCTTAAAAAGATAATACTGATTCTCTCTGGAAGTTAAGAATTCAGCCAAGTTACCATTGAAGCTACCCCTTCAGTCTTTCAAGAAAAAAAGATCTGTAATAAACCATATTTTGATGTAATTTGTATCAGTGTCAAGCTCGAGTATTCCCATTGACTTCCCATTGCTTCTGAGGACTGGTATCAACGTGACTGAGATCAAAAGACATCCAATATTTTTTGTAAAATATTTATTTTGTAAAATATATTAAGCAAGTCGGAGTTTGCATTTGTTTCTTACTTCTGGAAGCCATGGGAAGCAGACACAGAGGATGTTAAACTAAAATGGGTTAAATATGGTAGGATGAGAAGTGCGTTTTTGTAGTACTTGCAGTGCTGCCTGAGAGCCTTGGGGAAAATATAATCTCTTCAGAACGTGAGGAAATGAGAGAATTAGCATTTTAAAATACTAAACATTTCTCAAGCAAATCCCGGGACGTCATTCTCCCCCTGTACTCGGCCTTAGTGAGGCCACAGCTGGAGTACTGTGTCCAGTTTTGGGCTCCACAATTCAAAAAGGATGTGGAGAAGCTTGAGAGAGTCCAGAGAAGAGCCACGCGCATGATCAGAGGTCAGGGAAGCAGACCCTACGATGACAGGCTGAGAGCCATGGGGCTCTTTAGCCTGGAAAAGCGCAGGCTCAGGGGCGATCTGATGGCCACCTACAAGTTTATCAGGGGTGATCACCAGCATCTGGGGAAACGTTTGTTCACCAGAGCGCCCCAAGGGATGACAAGGTCGAATGGTCACAAACTACTTCAAGATCATTTCAGGCTGGACATAAGGAAGAACTTCTTTACTGTCCGAGCCCCCAAGGTCTGGAACAGCCTGCCACCGGAGGTGGTTCAAGCGCCTTCATTGAACACCTTCAAGATGAAACTGGATGCTTATCTTGCTGGGATCCTATGACCCCAGCTGACTTCCTGCCCTTTGGGCGGGGGGCTGGACTCGATGATCTTCCGAGGTCCCTTCCAGCCCTGATGTCTATGAAATCTATGAACATTTTTCCCAGTCTCCTCTGACAGAAACCCGGGCAACACGGGGCTGCCACTTGGAAAGGCAAGATAGCTTAATAGCAGGCAATCACAAATGGGACATCAGTGCCTCAAATGGAGGCAAAGGGAGCAGGGCAGGGATTATCCCAGGTCTTTCTCAGTACAGTTTTGGGCTTGTTTTGTTAGGGTATCAAGAGACAAACTAAACCAAGTTGAAAAGTGAGGGGAGGAGGGGAGTTGACTGAACGGCAGCTGCCCCCCAAAGCTGTTTTCACCTGTCTGCTTCTGCAAGCAAACTAACCCAGGGCAGCTTACCCTGACTGAAACCATTCGATGGTTCTCCTTCTCCTACCTTTGGTCCCTTCCTTTTGGTTTCTCTCTCCACCTTCCTGATTCCTCTCATTTTTCTTCCCTCTATGTCTTCCCTGCAATACCGTAGCAATGAGGAAAAGTGGGGGAGGCAAGCGGTGTGACCGCCCCGGGTGCAGAAGCGAAGGGGCGCCAATGGGCGCTGCCCAGCTAGGGTGGGACACAGGACAAATCCATGAGCAACTCATCTGAGAGGGCCTGGGGACAGGCAGAGGGCAGCTCCCACTGCTATGTGCACTCCTGGGCAAGCATGGGGGGGGGGGTGTGCCTCCTGGATCTGCGCAAGAGATGAAGGCAGGATCTGGGCCTGCCCCGGGCACCAACCTTCCTTGCAAGGGTACTGCTCCCCTGTTTTTCTGTTTCAACAAATCCCTCAGTTTAGCTCACATACCATAGGATAGGAACAGACGCATGACATGGCACAGTTACTGCAGAAGACCTGATGTGCAGCAGGCTTCCCCCTCCCTGTAGCCATTAACCTGCATGATTTGTTCATCTGCCTATACTCTTAGTGCAAAAAGTCATGAAAAAATGCAGAACTAACCAAAAAAGAAACATTTTAAAATAATAAAGCAGTTAGCAATATAATCATGTTTTGCCTTGGATACCATAAAGAAGGACACAATCTAACCCTCTCCACCACCTTACATTCCAGGCGTCTGCAGCTGTTATCTTCCATCTGCCTTGAACATGGCTTTAAAAAACAAAACAGGTTGTTGAATATGCTTTCTAGCTCTCTACCTTTAATAGACTGCATCGGTTATTATCCATCTCTTTCTCTGAGAATGGGTACATCATGTGTGCCATTTCACACTTCACTGAAAACCACCATTATGAGAATGGCTTCATGCACAGCCTTGTTTTTCTTCTCCTTTTTGCAGCCAAAGACATTCTCACATAATGAGATTTGTGAATTTTTCCTGCTATACATGAAATGAAAGTATTTTGACCCACTGTGGTAACCCGTGATATGACTGGCTTGTCCATGCCCATGGTATGTATAGAGCTCGGGGTTGTGCAAAGCTTTTAAAAATCTGGTTTCCAGTCACTGGCTCAGTCCAGGATCACTGACATTTTCTAGAGTTTGCAAACCTTTCTTACAACCTGGCAGTAAATAAGAAGATTTACAGATTAGGGACAAATCCATTTAAGCCCCACAGTTATTGGGTAAAATCACTTGAAACGAAAAGGTTTTGTCTAGTTTAAGGGTTGTTTTGAAACCCAACCACAAAACAAAAGATCCGAAGCAGACACTTGGGCATACAACAGGGGAGTATATAGCATGCCCCCCATACAGCACCAAAAGAACAAGGTCCCCCCCCCTTGCATTTAACATTCATTAACTAAAATGAATAAACAGCACTGGGAAAGTTTCTGCTCCACTAGAAAGAAGACTCAAAGCTAGAAGCCAGGGCCGTCTTCCTTCCAGACGCCATCCATCTCTTCCCTACATACCCTCTGGATCACGCTCTGCCTCCTGGCCCCACATATCTCCCTCTCTTGGCTGCTCAATGGGCCAGCGGGAGAGAGATCTGGGTAACTCCTAGCCCCAAACTTAGAACTTAGAGCACTGCTTGGAAATTGAGATTAGCTTTAAATCTCCTCTGGATGAGAGAGGCCTAGAATCTGGATCTCCTCCTCCATGGCCAAGTGCCCCAAGCACCAGACTTGTCCAACCTATTAGTAAAAATAGACAGTCAATTCAGTCAACACCCTAACCTGACACAGGTAAAGCAGAGGGACAATGCCAGGCAAGGGTTGTTACAAATAGGATTGAGAGATTCAAGGAAAAGGGCTGTATTCTCTGCTACAGCTGAAGGCAAAAAACCCCAGGGTATGTACCAATCTGACCTTGGGGTAAAATTCTTTCCTGACCCCAAATATGGCAATCCTAAGCAGAGGGGCAAGACCAAGACCATGTAGTCAGGAACCTCTAGGTTTAAGCCCCAGCAGGGACAATGGCACACTCCAGTCATAATCCCCAGCCTTTGCTGCAGCCAACCCCCAACACTTCTGAGGAAGTGGGAGGTGGGGGGACAAAAAACACTGACACACATAGGAACAGAGGGGGGGGAAATTCCCTCCCAGCCCCATGGGCAACCAGGAAAGCCAGGAAGCATTGGGAAATACCCATAGCAGAGCATAAGCACAGCTACTTCTGGATTAATACTTGCTAGTCTCTTCTTCAACACCTCCAACGATGGAGATTCCACAACTTCCCTAAGCAGTCTATTCCACTGCCACACTGTTCTAACACTGAAGACATTTTTCCTAATATTTAATCTAAACCTATCAAAATACTTGTATTGCATCTGTTTTGGAGGGGTTTTTTTGTTTGTGCCTGCTTCACTGGGGTATATCCTTACCTGATCCAATCACAGTATTGACGCGTCCTTGATACCCTACTCTTCTGCAGGGAAAGGGCAGTGTGGGCAGACAGCACTAAACACCCTTGCTTGTTCCTGGCATGTCTACTGCCTTCTTGAGCAGCAGGTCAAGAAGAAGAAAAAGTCATGCCCCTTTGAGCTAGCATCCTAAGGCCCACTTTTTAAATAGGTGACCATCTGCTAAGTAATATTTTAAATCAGTTTTCTCACCCAAGCTCAAGACCTCATCTTTCAGGGATCTAACTTTTTTTTGCAAGTTTCTGCCAAAAATAACCCATTGTATAGCCTTGAAAGCAGCACGCATTTCCTCCAATACTGCAATCTATCTTTTCCTTCTTTTTCACATGCCTACAATAGATCATGCCTCTAAAGAACACACCAGACATGTCATCTACTTCCTATATGCCTAGCTATCAGCTCCCCAGCTCCTCTGTGTTATAATGGGCTCTTCTTCTGAATTCAACTGCCTTCAGGTTTGGCTTCTCATTAAATGTCACTAGCATTCAAAAATTCAGCGCGCCTCTCAGCAGACGCCTATAGCCAGAGGTATTCTAATGGTTCCATCACATCTTTTTTTACACAGACAAAACCAGAGCTGAAGTTTTCCTACTGGCTTTCTCCCTTATTTCCTCCAAAGTTCTAAATTTACCACGTAATCAACCTACATACTACTAACCTGTCATCAATGACTTGCGGACCTCGCTGTCTGTTCCAAATCTTGTTCCTGACCACATCAGGAAAAAAGTCAAAACCATCCATCAATTACACCATCTTCTTCTTCTTTCCTATGGCATCAGCTATCAGCTTCCAAATCTATTAGCTATTGCCTGGTGCTCAACATGCAGATGCCATCCACCCCATCCGGGCAGTTGTAAAGTTTACAACTTTCAATTAAGTGCTGTGCTATTTGTTACACATTGCATTCACACAGGGGGCTGTCCAAGATGTTCATCTTGTGAAATGTTGTTTTGAAGTATTCACATCCAGATCTCAGTCTGTTCAGCTTGACCTATGCTTCTCTGTCAAGTTCATGCCCAGTGGGGGACTCTTTCGACATTGCTATAAAATGCTGTAGGAATAGTTCTGACCTTTCCCAGCAGTTGGCCCACTTTGTTGCTGCCCACAGGTTTGGTTCAGCATCCCCAGACCCTTCCAGGAGCTTGTGGACCTCATCTACGAACGGTTTCTGACTTTTAAGCCTCTGTCTGTTTGGATCTTCAATTTACAGTTGATGAAGCAGGTGATTTTCATCATCTTTTGCCTCTATTGCCAATAATTATTAGGGGTGTGCAAAACAGGCCATATTTGATTCTGATTCAGATTCAGCCTGAATCAGGGACCATGATTTGATTCATTGATTTGAATCACTGTCCCAATTTGATTTGGCCAAATCTGAACCTGAAGATTCGATGATTCATAGATGTTAGAGTTGGAAGGGACCTCAATAGATCATCGAGTCCGACACCTCCTGCATAGGCAGGAAAGCGTGCTGGGTTCAGATGACCCCAGCCAGATGCCTATCTAACCTCCTCTTTAAGAACCCCCCGGGAGG